>NC_066528.1:15362014-15404514 GCF_024679095.1 Eriocheir sinensis | reverse complement strand
TAGTTTGACCCTTCTGAGCCATGAACCTACAAGAACACTCATTAGAACTCGGTTGGTCTCCTCTCTGACCTTTGGAAATAGTTGATGTTAGAAGCGGAAGCGTTTAAGAATACCAAGCTTAGTGTTTGCATTAAGTTTATGAGACCTGCTGAAGCTCTAACCGTATTTGTCATTTGTTGAATCTTCTTGAAGGGTCACTCAGATACCCGGAAAAGCAACACCTTAATTTCATCGTTGGATTTTGGTGTTATCAGTAATGGCCGCTTTCACAGTCGTTTTGTTTGTTTTGATCGTTACCAATGGCTGTTATCGCCGCTATAGTATTTCCACGTAAAACTGGCCGGTGGGGTAGTGGCGGCTGCGGGGTTAGCCTAGCCCCGCACCTTGCCACACACTCTCAACACCTCTCGCTTCCTCTGCAGCCGCCACTACCCCATAGGCCAGTTTCACGTGGAAAACTGTAGCGTCGATCGCCGCCATTGGTAACGATCAAAACAAACGAAGTGATTGTGAAAGCGACCCTAAAACTCGCCCATATTTACTTATATTGGAAAATGTATTGTTCTGTGTGAATGGTGTTGATAACGGGCACATTACGATAACCAGAGGGCCTCACTATACTAATTTATCTTATCTACGTGCATCCTGAAATGACGCCATGGATATATTCAAACACGTCTCTCACTGACCATGTCTAATGTGTTATGTGAGAAGGCGACCCATTATGATTTTCGTCGATATTTGCCGCCTCCTTTGCCGAGAGACACGTAAGACATTACTCACTTTGTGGTGAAAATTATTAAGATTCACAAGCTTTTTAACGTACTCCGCATGAGGAACTTAATGCACAGGACGCCTGGGAGGGAATCAGCAGGATTATTTCAATACTTGCGTGATATTAGGAAGCGGCCCAACAACGGCCCCAACAACAACCATCATGAGACTGTTAGGTCGGTATTATAACACTTTCGCTTCTCACATCATCTATTTCTAAAGGTCAAAGAGGAGGTCAGTCGGGTTCTAATGATTATTTCTTCAGGTTCACGGTACAGAAGCAGGGTCACACTACCACCAGGGTCATAAAACTACTCCTGGAAATGCCCACAACTCCTACGAAATTCTTGTCAAATTGGTGTTTTTGGACGACGAAATGTTTGATAATACGACCCTATATTTCCAGGAGTAGTTTTATGACCCTGGTGGTAGTGTGACCCTGCTTCTGTACCGTGAACCTGAAGAAACACTCATTAGAACCCGACTAACCCCCTCTTTGACCTTTTTATTGTCTCCTCGTCTCCTGGGACTGCAACATTCTGGTAATTTACTATATACTTGTAATTTAAAGACTGCTACAGGTAACAAATAAGTGGAATAATCTTTATGATAAGATTTTCTCTTCATGCCCTAATATAAGCACGTTATGTTTTTGTTGTATTTTAATTCCATACGTCCCATCAAGCACTGCCTGGACACTATCACGGAATGCTTACTGAGGTGTTTTAACTTATCCCTGTATGGTGAGTGCTCGCCTGTCCTCTATATCATACCGTGAGAGGAAGGCCACAGAGTTCTTGCAGCATGTTTCGCGGGCAGAGTAACATACTATTGATGGCACGCGTCTTTTTTTTACTCCTGATGGTGGAACAGCAAATGGTACCTACAAGTGCAGCGCCAGATCACGATGTTAACACTAGCGCTCGATGGAAAACTTATAATACTAACTACCCCATTATCTAAACTTCTAAACTCTAAAGGCTCAAGGGAACAACAAAAAATAACGTAGGTTCGTATTATAAGACATTTCGCCGCCCAAGAAGAACACATATTTGACAAGGCTTTCGTAGGAGTTGTGGGCATTTCCAGTAGTTTTATGACCCTGGTGGTAGTTTGAGCCTTCCTCTGTACAATAAACCTAAAGAAACACTCATTCGAACTCGACTGACCCACTATTTGACCTTTAAGAAATAGCTGATGTGAGAACCGATAGTCTTATGATATTGGCCTATAAGTGTTGAGGAGGAGGACCTAAGAAGCGATACGAAGCGGAACAGGTCAAAAGAAGAACGGCTGAAGGGAACAACAAGGAGAAGCAAGTCCCCCCTGGCAGAAACGTTTTCCCTCGCAAAGGTAAACATTGGCCTGCCTGCGTGTCCTTCGAGCCTTGGGTGCCGCAGGTAAACGTTTGACAAGAGGCAGAGGAAGGTGGTGGGGTCACGAGGGAGTGGTTCAGCTCTTCATAGCGGAGTCTCTTGGCCTCTTGGTATGAAGCCCTGAGACATTAGATAGTGACAGTGGTATTGTTGGGTTCACAGCTAATGCCAGGGCCTGAGGTGATGATATTAGTGTTGGTTAAATTGTTACTGGTTGTGTTATTTTGATTTTATTATACAATACAAAAGGTGATTTCTGTCTTAATTCATTTCTTTGTGATTGTGTTATTTTGGTCTTTATATACAACACAAAAGGTGATTTCTGTCTTAATTCATTTCTTTGTGATTGTGTTATTTTGGTCTTTATATACAACACAAAAGGTGATTTCTGTCTTAATTCATTTCTTTGTGATTGTGTTATTTTGGTCTTTATATACAACACAAAAGGTGATTTCTGTCTTATACATTTCTTATTGGTTGTGTTATTTTGTTCATATTATATAACGCAAAAGGTGGTCTCAGTCTTCATTTACTTCTTATTGGTTGTGTTATTTTCTTCTCTATACACAATACAAACAATGATCATAGTCTTGATTAATTTCTTCATGAGGCCGTCTGCTCTAGGGGCCAAAGACTCAAGCCTCCACTAAGGTCCAAGGCAACACTCTTGTGACCTTTGCATCACTGTGACCTGTTGCTTTGTTTGGTAGAGGGTAATTTCATCTCTCACTGTGGCTCCAGACTCACTCCCGCTTTACTCTGCAGGTACAGCCTCACTGCATGCCTCCCAGCCCGCTGTGTTCTGAGCAGGGCAGTTAAAAGGTGGGTGTTTGATGAGAGGGACTTTTTTTTTTTTTTTTTTTTTTTTTTTTTTTTTTTTTTTTAACGTCTATGCCTATTGCTTGAGGGGCCTGGATGGTAGTCGTCCCCAGCCCGTCATGGCGCAGGCAAGTGTTCACAGTGGCGCCATTTAGTTTCTCTGATAGACATATACACTGTGTCCTCAAGTATCATGTGAAAGTTGTTCTGAGTAAAACTTCTGTTGCATTGTGGTGTGCGGAGGAACAGTGACGCTGCATGTCAAGTGTAACCGTCACTCGTCTAAACTTGCTGCTACACTTGTATTTCACTTGCCTGATTAACCCAAATTTTTCCACCATGAATTATAATTTAAAAACGATTATGACTGTAACTACCAATCATTGTGGTAATGGTGTGGCTAATGTTACCACACTGGGGACCCAGAACAAAAAAAATCAATCTTTTTCTACTCTTAATGGAAAAGTATACTCATTTAACCCGGTAGCTGCATGGACCATGTTTCCTAAAGGACCTTTAGGAAACATGGTCCCCGCAGCTACCGGGTTAAATGAGTATACTTTTCCATTAAGAGTAGAAAAAGATTGATTTTTTTTGTTCTGGGTCCCCGGAAAAAATGAGAAAAAATCATCACTCATGCAAACCATTTCATAATATGTATCAACGTATTTATGATCAGTTTATGCATCATCTATTTTGCAGGGTCTTTATCATGGCACAAATTTGGCCCGTCGTTGGTACACGGTAAAGCCACAAATTTGGCCTGTCGCTGCTAACGGGTTAAATATCAATCCTTATTGTTAAGATATATATAAAAAAATGACCGTATCACTAAGGGCAGTACTAATGTATTGGTATCAACTGCAATAAATATCAGCCTCTTTTTAGCTGGTGCCAATACATGAAAGTATACATGTACTATTGTCAAAAAAAAGCATTGAACACCCTTGGGTCAATGGTATAGAATTAGAGTGAAATTAATAGACATTGCATCCAGTTGGTTAGGTGGTCATGAACAGGTAGACTCTAGCCACTGTCACCCACCTAACCAACACAACACCATGTCTGTAGATTCGCTTAGAGGGGCCTTTAAGAAACATGATCCCCGCAGCTACCGGGTTAAGCTGTGTTTGATAATTATTTGTGCTGTATATATGCCAAAATTTCCTCTGTGATTCTTCCAAGGCATAACATTTTCCTTCTCTGTTTTGTGGTTGAGTATTGAACACCCTTGGGTC
The DNA here is from genome assembly GCF_024679095.1 of Eriocheir sinensis. Classification (NCBI taxonomy): domain Eukaryota; kingdom Metazoa; phylum Arthropoda; class Malacostraca; order Decapoda; family Varunidae; genus Eriocheir; species Eriocheir sinensis. The sequence goes on along the minus strand of NC_066528.1, from coordinate 15,400,307 downwards.
AATAGTATAGAATTAAGAGTGAAATTAATAGACCTTGCATCCAGTTGGTTAGGTGGTCACCAATTGGTAGACTCTAGCTACTGTCATCCACCTAACCAACACAACACCATGTCTGCAGATTCGCTTAGAGGGGCCTTTAAGAAACATGATCTCCGTAACTACCGGGTTAAGCTGTGTTTGGTAATTATTTTAGTGCTGTATATACGCCAAAATTTCCTCTGTGATTCTTCCAAGGCGTAACATTTTCCTTCTCTGTTTTGTGGTTGAGTATTGAACACCCTTGGGTCAATAGTATAGAATTAAGAGTGAAATTAATAGACCTTGCATCCAGTTGGTTAGGTGGGTGCCAGTTGGTAGATTAGCCACTGTCACCCACCTAACCGACATAACACCATGTCTGTAGATTTCACACAAATTCAACTCTATAAACTCACGGGTGTTAGATACTTTTTTTTGCTACCGTACATGACTAACTAACTGAGATGAGAACTTTACTTAATGCATCAATGGCACTAACCTTCATTGTCGTGTTGGTGGCTGTGGAGGCCCAAGCTGCTCCTTTCTCTGCCTAATAGGTCTTCCCTCTCTAAAATGGCTAAAACCTTCTGCTAAAAAGCATTATGTGGGAGCAGGGGTTGGCAAGCTCAAGGCCCTTATACACATCCCTGGAAATGTGTAAAAGAGAATTCTGCCTTACTGAAAGACATGACATGCATGGATGAGTAGTAGAAACAACACTTCCTACTCCAAAGTGATTAATATGACACAAGGAAAATAAGGAATGTGGTTTTGAATAGTTTAGGTGTGCAGCCTCATACAAAATTAAGAACAATTGTATATAATTAGACTCAGTAATTGCATTCTCATTAACCCCTCGACTGCGGATTTCCTACAAGAAGGCATCACCAAGCTACAAGAATGGAACAAAAAGTGGCTGCTACAATTCAGTGAAGAAAAATGTGGTCATACACCTTTGGAGGGGAAATCCAGCATACCAATACCACATGGGAAACACTCCTCTATCCACCACAGAGGCAGAGAAAGACCTGGGAGTGTATGTTACCAGGCTACCAGTGAAGGCGAAATCCGTGCCAATCGCAGCGGACGGGTTAATTCACATCATATTGGATTTGTTGGACTTTGGCTATTGATTCAGTTCCCTAATAGACACATTTAAATAGTAATCTCCATACTGGCTATTGATTCAGTTCCCTAATAGACACATTCAAAAAGTAATCTCCGTACTTTGCATTGTATTCAAAGTGCTGTGGAAAAGGCTCGAGGGTAACTTAAGCATTGTATCCCTGAGCCACTACTGATGTGTTTTTCCTTTCCTTCAGCCCATGCATGTGAGCGTTGCCCCAGAGCCAGCCGCTGCCGCTGTATAATGCTGGACAGACACTCGGCTGCCCTCCACGCACCACCACAAGCAAGCAGTCATGAATTTCCGTCAGAGAATGGCCTGGCTGTGTCTGGCCATCTACCTCGCTTCCTCGTTCGCTGCTGCCTATTATTTTCTTGATATCGCCGACCAGTTTGCCGAGTTCTCCGTCGAGCATTCCAAGGTGCACCAGGCAGCGGACACCAATGTTCCCGCGTGGAAGTTCTGGCACCACATTGGGGATATTCCATTCCACATCTTGGTGCTCATTCTGGCCATTCCCTATTTACAGGTCTTTGCAGCTCTCTTTTACTGTACCCTCCCGACAGTTGATAAAAATGTCAACAAGTGCCTTATACCTGTCATAGGGTGGATGTACATGTTTCAGAAGGTCTTTTCCCTGTTTAAAAGTCATGAACACTTGGATGTGAGGAAGGAAAACCAGTATCACAGTGTTAGTATATCATGACTGTTGTTTCTTGCCTTAACCCGGTAGCAGCGATGAGCCAGATTTGTGGCTTTACCGTGCACCAGTGACGGGCTAAATTTTTGCCGTGATATAAACCCCCAAAAATAGATGATGCATAGACTGATCACAAATGCGTTGATATATATTATGAAGTGGTTTGCGTGAGTAATGATTTTTTTCTTATTATTTCGCTTAGAGGGGCCTTTAAGAAACATGATCCCCGCAGCTACCGGGTTAAGCTGTGTTTGGTAATCGTTTTAGTGCTGTATATATGCCAAAATTTCCTCTGTGATTCTTCTAGGGCATAATGTTTTTTCTTCTGTTTTGTGGTTGAGTTCTTGAATGAGATTTTAACATGTTTCAAGTACTCTTTCACTTGGGTTCTCTTTTGTCTGGGAAAAACGAGATTATCATATATTTTTTAATGAAATGTTACAAATATTTAGATAGTGTTACTGATCTCTCTTAGAACAAAAAACGTTTCAGCCTTGATATACACATTGTCTAACTTCACAACTCAGAACCATCCAATTTATGTCCATCACAATCATAACATAATTTTTGAGGTGCTCACGTCGTAGAGAATCATGATATCAGGCTTGGGAATTCTTTGATTTTGCTCATCATAATTTTGTCACTGATTATCCAAGGCAAGCTGTCTCTTCATTAATGTATCTTGATGAATGGAAGCACCTTGGTTATGTCAGTCACTCGTTTTACCAATATGCAATTCTCATTATACTACAGACAATGAGGTGTGATATGAGCCGGGAAGTCACTGATAGATTCATTATGTGCTGCAACATCATGAGGGCAAGCAGGTCTTCATCACACTTCCACAATATGTTACACTGCACATTACACATCATACTTGTCAGTGGATGAGTGGAACAGGCTTGGCAGTCATGTCGTGAGTGCCAATACGCTAGATACATTAAAAAAGATGAGGTAAATTTGTGGTTAGGTGGGGTTAGGTTCACAGGAGCTACCGGCCTCTTGCAGACACCTTATGCTTTGGCTGCAATGAGTGAGGGACAGTGGGGATAAGCAAGCCTTTAGGACTGCTTTTCTTTTACTCAGCTTAATTACAGCACCGACAAGAAGGCCCTGACTCCTCGTACATTAGTCAGGCCTTGAGTCACGGCTGAAATATCACTTTGGAGAAACTACATCCTTAACCCGTCCACTGCGATTGGCACGGAGTTCACCTTCACTGGTAGCCTGGTAACATATACTCCCAGGTCTTTCTGTGCCTCTGTGGTGGATAGTGGAGTGTTTCCCATGTGGTATTGGTATGCTGTATATCCCCTCCCAAGGTGCATAACTTCATTTTTCTTCATTGAATTGTAGCAGCCACTTCTTGTTCTGCTCCTGTAGCTTGGTGATGTATTCTTGTAGGAAATCCATAGTCAAGGGGTTAAGTTAGGATTGCATCAGATATTTAGCGTAATAGAGACACACATCATCCCATATACATCTTTTATCATCACGAAGCAGGCTCCGTAATGAAAGTCTTATGCATACATGTATTTGTGGTTGTGATAGTTTTTGCCTTACTCGGCAGGGCGGTCCATTGCTCAGCCTCACGTGGGCTGGGCGGGGGTCTGCCATAGTGACTCAAATTGTTTGCTGCCTCTACGGCCTATTTTGACTTTGGGGCATGAGGCGAAAGGTGACGGCCAGGGAGTGCGATATGTGATCCAGTCTACTTGTCTCCTGTCCCTGAGTTACCATAAATAGCCATGTAAAAGGAGTATATGTAACCCACCTAAAAAGTAATGGTGGTAGTGGTAACCTAGAAAAGTAGTAAAGTAGGAACCACATAGGAAACCAGTATCTGAAATTCAACCTCCTGAGCTGTACCTTAAAATCTTTGTTTCAGTATTTGACTTTTACACGAGTACCGGTATGTATGTTATTGTGATGTCCCTCCTCCTCCTCCTGCTGTCATCCTTAAGGGGCTATTACACTGGGCAAACTTTCCGTGGATCTTCAGTCAAACCACGATTTCCGCTGGCGTGGTTCTCATATTTCCGTGGTTTTCTGACATGTCCACAATCATCCAAAGCTACGGTAGATTTCACTAAGGACGACGGTATTACTCACCATCATCAGCAGCAGCAATAACAAGAAACAAATGAGAACCACGCCAGCGGATATCGTGGTTTGACTGAAGATCCACGGAAAATTTGCCCAGTGTAATAGCCCCTTTGCAGCCTCCATTCCTTCTCTCCTACTCCAATCCTTCTTAAATATTGTTGTTGGCACTGTCCTCACTAATCTGTTACTTTGCACGATACGGAGGTGTTGGAAAATAAGGTAATGTTGATTGGTTTCTCATTAGTTACAATGAAGAAAACTGGGGTGTTGAAAGAGGCAATTAATACATACCTAGTCATGACACTGTTCCAAGGCAGCTGTAATTCTAAGGTTCAGTTAATGGGATGGCAGTATGCAAGTCCGCCCTTTAATCAACGAAACCTGATGTAGCGACTCGTTTTAGGGAAAGGCAGTTGTCGTTTCATCGTATTTTTAGCTTTTTTTTCGAGTGTGCTCAGTAGTTGTGTGATATTTTTGATGTACAACTTACCTAACTTAACCTAACCTAACCTAAACCTAACCTAAACCTAACCTAACCTAACCTGACCTAACTGAACCTAAACCTCACCTAACCTAACCTAACTTAACCTAAACCTAATCTAACCTTAACCTAACCTAACCTAAACCTAACCTAAACTTAACCTAAACTTAACCTAACTTAACCTAAACCTAACCTAACCTAAACCTAACCTAACCTAACAACACTATCATGCCCCCATCAGCCACCTTATTTATGAAGTTCACCAATCATATTAGACCATCACTGGGGTTTGTGGCATGGTTGGCGGGATGTGAGTAGAGCGTTTCCTGTGCATACAAGAGGCCTTTATTCAACACCTGGTCCGCCTGAGGATAGGTCGGCTCACTTATTCACGAGTAAACCAAATATTAGTTTTGTTCTATATGAGTTTTATGAGGTGTGGGTTTTAGTTAAGCTTTGCAGTGTTTGTGTTTAATGTGAATGAATAATATTTTGTCTTTAGTTGGGTAAGGATTTTATGTCATGTGATGAAACTTTAACCCCTAAAGGACGCAGAAAAATCTAAAGGATGACCCCGGAAATGCAAAAATCAGCTGTGTTTTAAGTACAATTTTCGTAAAAGAATGTGTGGAACTTGCTACAATCGTGAATCATAGTGAAACAACATATAATAACAATTAGAAATCAACAATTAAGGTCTACGTGTGCACATGAGATAGAGGACTTGGCTATGTGTGCAAAATTGCTTGTATATTCCGAAGCCAAAAAAAAGAAAAACAACAACTACCCATCGCAACTAACCATATGACTCAAGCCCATTTTTTAATCATTTTGGGTTCTCAGTTCGCTTGTTTAACCCGGTAGCAGCGACGGGCCAAATTTGTGCCATGATATAAACCCCCCAAAAATAGATGATGAATAAACTGATCACAAATGCTTTGATATGTTTTATGAAATGGTTTGTGCGAGTGATGATTTTTACTCATTTTTCTCGCTTAGAGGGACCATTAAGAAACATGGTCCCCGCTGCTACCGGGTTAAAAAGCTAATCGTATAAGTTCCTGGGATTGTCATGGGCTGTTTTGTGGAAATACAAGAAAAAATGGAGAAGAAAAATGGAGAAAATACAAGAAAAATGGTGAAAATACAAGAAAAAATGGAGAAAATACAAGAAAAAATGGTGAAAATACAAGAAAAAATGGAGAAAATACAAGAAAAAATGGTGAAAATACAAGAAAAATGGTGAAAATACAAGAAAAAATGGTGAAAATACAAGAAAAAATGGTGAAAATACAAGAAAAAATGGTGAAAATACAAGAAAAAATGGTGAAATACAAGAAAAAATGGAGAAAATACAAGAAAAAATGGTGAAAATACAAGAAAAAATGGTGAAAATACAAGAAAAAATGGAGAAAATACAAGAAAAAATGGAGAAAATACAAGAAAAAATGGTGAAAATACAAGAAAAAATGGAGAAAATACAAGAAAAAATGGTGAAAATACAAGAAAAATGGTGAAAATAGAGAAAACTGAGCCGGCAACACGCGGAACACTCCTTTTATGGAACCCACCAAAATTTCCGGTTGCTGGTCACTCGTCCTTCAGGGGTTTAGTGGAGTGGTAATACTTGAATGTGTAATCCCACTGGCTCGGAGCTCAGTATAATATTTTGTTAATGTTAATGTAAAGCACCTAATGTCTGTGAGTAGTTTAGTGAGGTCAGATGTTGTGGTTTAGAGTAGAAGAGTGAAATTATAGTCGTGTGATGTAGAAAAGTATAGTGTAGTGAAGTGTACCATAGCATAGCAGTGTAGGAGAGTTCACCATCGCATAGTGTAATGAGTTTAACATAGCATAGCATAGTGGAGTAGTGTACCATAGGAGAAGTGTAGATAACATGGTGTAGTGTTGTGTAGTGAGTGTAAAGTGTACCATAGCATAGTGTAGCATAGAGTTGTGCTTTTGTGATGACTTCAGGTGCCTTTTTTAACCTATCATAAGTTTTTAATGTTTTTTCAACTTACGACATTTTACTTCTTGCTTTTTGGTTCCTTTCTGCTATAAATATCATGTCCGTTTTGGCTCAGCACGATTCATCTTGGTCAGGCTTTCAATCCCCCCCCTCTTTTTTTGTTTACGTTCTGTCTATGGCGCTGGTAGGCTTTCTCGGTGGGGGCCTAATCGCCGACCCCAGTCCATCATGGCACAGGCAAGCGTTTAAAGTGGTGCCATCTCGCTTATTATCGCCCATCTGTCCAAGAGAAGGCAGCTGCAGAAGTGGTCCATGGTGTAAATTGTCAGTGAAGGGTGGCAATGCAGCTCTCCCCTCCCACTGCCATTTATTCATTGGGTGATGTAGTACTACCGACATTGATGGAAAATTGAGGTGTCCAGCGAGAAGGGATGTAAGGGACAAAGCCATGTTCTTTTAGTCTGCACTGGGAGAGTCAGGCAAGGAAGAACAAGAGACAAGTTGCAAGGGAAAAGTGACCTTGTATATGGTGTACCGAGGGTCGATTTTCCCCCTAGCAACTTATATTTTTTTCCTGGGATGCGTGAACTTGAAAATGGCTCTGTCCCTTACACCCTTTCTCCTCCAGGCACCTCAACTGATGCTATCCATGTTCTTGCTCTGGTAATGTCTAGTGAGCAGAGGGAGGGATGGAGCAGTGCTATCCAGTCTACAGTTAACCAGTCTAAATGTGTCAGGCACTTAACCCATCCGCTGTGATTGGCATGGATTTGGCCTTCACTGGTAGCCTGGTGACATGTACTCCCAGGTCTTTCTCTGCCGCTGTGGTGGATAGTGGAGTGTTTCCCATGTGGTATTGGTATGCTGGATATCCCCTCTCAAGGTGCATGACTTCACATTTTTCTTCATTGAATTGTAGCAGCCACTTTTTGTTCCATCCCTGCAGCTTGATGTCTTCTGGTAGGAAATCCTCAGTCAAGGGGTTAAGCTATTGTCTGTATCCCATATCATAAAGGGAACTTGTTTTTCAGGGGACTCTTATTCTTCAGTGTTATGTGTTCTTGTACTTGTTTGTCCGTTCCTGTGCACTTTAGTTATACAGGTTCAAAATTGTGTGTCTGAGTTTACTATGTAGAGTGGTCTGTTTGATTTCACTTCTGTGTTTGTCATGTTTGTGAGTTACGTACTTGCCTGCCAGTGGTCTATTTGTGCTTTACATCAGAAGGATTTTAAAGAATGTTAACTTGTGCTCTTTAGTTTCACAGGTTCAAAATTGTGTTGGTCTATTTGTGCTTTACATCAGAAGGATTTTAAAGAATGTTAACTTGTGCTCTTCAGTTTCACAGGTTCAAAATTGTGTGTCTGAGTTTACTATGTAGTGTGGTCTGTTTCATTTCACTTCTATGTTTGTGAGTTACCCACTTGCCCGCCAGTGGTCTATTTGTGCTTTGCATCAGAAGGGTATTGAAGAATGTAAACTCATTTTGCTTCAGTATTCAAATCATTCAGTAATGGTTTAACCTTTGTGTGGTTGTGTTTATTTTTAAGTTCCAGTGCTTGCAGATGTTTGATTCAGATTCTTTTTATTTCTAAGCGGTTTAAGCGAATTAAGGAGTGTTACCTTTTTTTAGGAAGTTTGAGCAGGGTTACTGAATAAAAATGGGACCAGACTATATTGTGACAACTGGTTTCAGACGGGGAAAATATGATTATTTCTCTCGCTATGTGTTACCTCCAGCTGTGACGAGTTTTATTCTTGGAAGGTCTCTGAGAGGGTCTTGTTGGTATAATCAGAATAAATTATTTAAGTGGTTACTGAATATACTTCTATCCCAGTCATCTTGTATAGTGTTCCTTGTGTCATATCATGTCTAAGGCTTCCTTCTGTTGTTACTAACCTTTTCAGCTCCAAACCCAGTGTAGGGCAGCTAGCAAGGGAGTCTCATATTGCAAGGTTCCAGGGAAACACTGCACCAAGGTTTGCCCAGGAATGATGGGAACAATAACACCTGAAGGCAAGGTGCTAGTTGTCACACCGCATTCTATATCAATTTGACTTGTAATAGTGTTCTCTTAGTGTGCACTGCTAAAAAGTGGCAAATACCTGAGCTACCTCTTGAGAAGGTAAAGAGGGGCACAGCCTCACACCAGTGGCCCGACAGAGCACCCTGCAGGAAGGCGGTGGTTGCCTCGGCTACCTCCCTTGAGAAGGTCAATAAAGGCGGACTAAAAATATTACCTCATTTACTTATGTACACTATTCATAAGTTACATTAGCATCAGGTACCTAAAGTATGAGACAGCTCATTCTTTGTTGCACCCTCGACACTCTCACTGGCAGCACCGACGGCCTCGGTCGTCTTGCCTTTACCGTAGTGCTTCTTGCTTATGATCATCAGCATCATGATGACAGGCAAATGAATCAAGGAGAACAGGAACAACTTTCTGGAGCTCTTGCTGTCTGCATCTTGGTGGAACCTCCAAGCTGAAGTGTCAAAAGATTAGCAGCATTATCAGCTATCAGGCTTGTAGCTTAAATAAACAGCAAACAACCAACTATCGCCATGCAATCAATCGATGTACGATCAATCAGTCCCTTAAAATCTATATTCAATTTCAGTGATTGGCAGTGCGATCATGTGACCAATACGCTGCACAGCGGTGGTGCAATCCTGTGATCATTACGATGCACAAGGAGCTGTCTCCTATTCACAATAAGCTCAGTCTATGCATGCATGTGAACATATCCGTGTGCTTTGCTGTTTCACTGGCCGTAGACTATTTGTGTTGAATCTGTCCTGTTGTTCTGTTGCAGTAATAGGCAACTTGTAAAGCAAGGGATGTCTGTACTTAAAATTAAAGTAATATTTCTAGGTTTCTAGATTCTAGAAACATTTATAATTTTGTTTGATTACAATATGTAAATTCAACTCCACTGCTGATAATTGCCAACATATTGCACAGCTCAAGAAGTGCAAGGCAGCCCACCAGTTCTCTTCAGGTGTTGCTGTGGTAATGGGGCATGAGACTGGTGTGTCTGTGGGGTGCACCGCTCAGCTTATGACAGTAGGACAGCACATTCAGTCCTTGCTCACTTTGAGTTTATGATAAGGAGCAGCACTCTGGCACTTCAATTGAGCTTCATAACTTCCTAGGCCTGGGAGTGCTTAATCTTTTTTGGTCATAAATAACTATAATAGCTTCAAGGGGATTACCATGATGATGTCTTGCCCTCTCCTGTAAATAAACAGATATATGGCTCCTAAAAGGTGTGTGTTAAGTGCTGAATTAAGTAAACTGCACAACATTTGGTTCAAAGTACTCATGCACTCCCAAACTTGATTTTGACATGCTTTAAAGTCCATCTCTACAACCCACCACTCCCTCTGCCCCACTCTCTACCCTCCCCACCACCCTCCTGTCCAAGCTCTACCCCATAAAACTCTTCCTACCCACCTTGTTAACTGTCCCTTGCCACAAAACATTCCACCCATCTCTACATGCATAATACCTACATACCAGTGCCTTACAACCCCCCTCTCCCCCTTGTTCCCTTCAGCGTCCATCCCTTCCCTGCTGTCCACCCATGCACATCCTTGAGTAAGCCTGAGTGGTGATGCAGACAGTGCTTTGGTGGCAGGGTTTGTTTCGAAGACTGAGAATTATGGCATCAACCCTTCTCTTTTCCTCACTTTCTATTGGCTATACCACCTCCCTTTCTCTCTTATACCATCCACCATTCATCCCTGGACCCTCCTACCTCCCTTCAAGACAGGGGCAGTGTGGTTAAACTCGTAATTCACCTTGTATTTCTACCTTCCATTTGAGAGGAAAAACAGAGCAGGAGTGACTGAATGAATGGACTTTTACTGTTTGTGATGTTGACTCCTTCCTGCGTCCAACCCTCTATTCCCATACAACCCTCTCCCCCTTCACTCCCTCCCTCCCCATCTCCCTTTCTCTCTCGCACTATCCAGCATTCACTCTCCCTCTTCACACTCTCTTCCTCTCCACCTCCCTTTCCCTCTCCCCCTTCACTCCCTCCTTCCCCATCTCCCTTTCTCTCTAACACCATCCACTGTTCCTCCCTGCTCTTCCCCCTTTCACTATCTCCCTCTCCACCTCCCTTTCTCCCTAATACCATCCATCATTCATCCCTCCCCTTCTACCTCCCTTCCAGTCAGAAAAGATGGACTGAATAAACCGATTTTTACTGCATTAGATTTTTCCTCTTACCGAGATACACCAAGTAGCCGTTGAAGGGAAGGGAGTCAGCTGCAAAAGTCCAGGTGGTGACGTCTGTGACTGGGGCGAGGGTGCAGATCCCCACCATGGCCAGGCTGTAGCGTAGGGTGACCCTCCGGCACAGATCTATGGGGTGGAGACGCAGAGTTAATTGATAAATGTATTCGTTAATTACACTTTGATTCACTTTGCTTCCTTAATCCTTTCATTGCTAAATGCTCACAGCGAGCGTTAGGTGTATTTGCTGGTGGTGCAAACGCTTGCTGCAAGCTCCACCCGCACTCAAATCTCCCACGTATGAGAGTGTTCCAACACTAATTCTCACAACACAGGATTGCCAATTGAGTGGGTTCTTCACTAAATTTGGTGGAAAATCATATCAGCCCAGTGCGGCAAATCTACGGACGAGTAACTGGTGGATGTTCTTGCCCAATATAGCGGCATTTTTGCATAGCTTCACCTATCACCTGACTGATTCTTTGACCAAATAGTTGTAAATATTGCAGTTGGCAATACTACCTTGCCAGAATCTCAAGGAGAGATGTCCGCAGTTCTCTCAATATGGCTGATCATCCTGCACGCACCGATGTAAGTGTTAACATTCAACACTCCCTAAACACGCATGTACGTTCGCAAGAGAGGCATACATAACCGACTCCGTGTCAATCGCAACAGACAGGTTAATGCACATAAAGTATCTCCAGCACAGCGTTCCCTTACCTGGGTCAGTCACGGACATCATGCGGTAGCCAGCCCGGGAGTAGTCTGGCCGCAGGTTCCACGAGAGGGAGTTGAAGTGAGGGAACTGCCATGCATAGAGGATGGCAGCCATGATCCACGCCCCTGCACCCAGCTCCCCGGCACAGCTGGCCCAGCCAATGAGGGGCGGGATAGCACCAACTGTGGAAGAAGAGGGAAATGTTTCTTGTGCTTGCATTGAAATTAAGTGTCAAAATTTGGCAATCCAAACATCCACAACCTCTTGCAGTACAGAGGCATAACTTTCAATGAAATACTAACCTATATGACAGTTACACAAGAAGAGTTGGAAATGAAATCAATAACTTAGTCTTTAAGAGAAAAAAGTCACAAAGCTTGAAAATAGATGCCATGGTGGGTAGTCTACAGGTGGGAGGAGGCAGTGTGTGAGCCAGTTTACCAGATCTTTTGTCAGCTAATTGAGTGACTATTTATTTCTCTGATTTTGGAACCTCCCAGGAAATTATGGTTACAATAAGCTGCACCTTAGTCGTTAAGCCTGCTGTGTTATATATGTCTGCAAAGACACTGCTCTGACAAAAGACAACAGAAAGAGAGGCCAGAAGAGAGGTCAGATTAAGGTGTAGAGGCGTCTTGGTTGATGCTCACCCACAGCGCCGAGCCAGGTGTTCAGAATGGTGAGCCTCTTCATGGGCGTGTAGACAGACGTGTACAGCACCAGGTTGACAGCACCAAGAGCAGCAGCAAGCCCGTTGGCCCCAAAGTACAGCATGCCGATGCCCGCTATGCTGCACACTGAAGCAAAACTGACGGCATGCAGCGGAGTCACCAGACCTAACAATGAAATATATACAAAAAATATCAATAAATCATCATCTTCTCTTCTTCTTTTTTGTTTATAATCCATCTTCTCCCATTAATGAGGTCAGAGCTACGATGATCTTTCATGATAACCAATAAATAAGAATACAGTTAACCCAGTAGCAGTGACGGGCCAAATTTGTGCCATGATATAAACCCCAAAAAAATAGATGATACATAATCTGATCACAAATGCTTTGATATATATTATGAAATGGTTCGTGTGAGGGGTGATTTTTTCTCATTTTTCTGGCTTGGAGGGACCATTAAGAAACATGATCCCCGCTGCTACCGGGTTAAATACCATAAAAATATAAAACAATGGGATGTATTTCAAGGCTATTCTAACTGCCTCATTTACAACTATATTCACCACACACTGATGCACACATTGCTCTCTTCAGGTCTCTTCCCCTCCCTCTCACCCACTGTTACCAGGTTATCGTACTCGGAACATCACATTAACCAGCTTCTCCCGCATAACTATCACCAGGAAACAGGAATAATAAACCATTTCAATAATAACAACAAATAAATCTCGTTATTGTGGCCAAGGAAACAGTTTTGGGGATGGAAATCGGGAAATATGAGAAACTGAGTACGACAACCTGGCAACATTGCTCTCACCTCATCCCTCCCTTCCTCCGTACCTCTGACTAAGATCCTGTTCTTGGTGCGGTCCATCTGTGAGTCAAAAGGCACCTCAAGGAACTGGTTGATGGAGTTGGCAGCAGCAGACACCAGGCCAGTTCCCAGGGCACACAGCAGCAGGGTGGTGACCTCCATGGGGGCTGGGGCCATTGCATACCCTGCCACAGCTGTGAGCACCACCAGTCCTGAAGCAGACGTGTTCTTCAGTATACAACCTCCATGCAAGGAAGACCATTGGGTAACCAGACATTTAGGTTGATATTATAAGACACTTTTGCCTCTCACACCAGCTATTAGTAAAGGTCAAATAGGCGGTCAGTCAGGTTTTAATGAGTGCTTTTTCAGGTTCGTGGTACAGAAGGGTCAGACTACCACCAGGGTCATAAAGCTACCTCTGGAAATGCCCACAACTCCAATGAAAGCCTTGTCAAATATGTGTTCTTGGGCGCCAAAATGTCTTTTAATACGACCCTTAGAGTAATCAAGGATGGCTGTTTCTGTATCCCCTCCTACGTTACGGAAGAATTCTGATCTAGTTTCTATGAATGTTCTTAGAGTAATATCTTAATGTGAGTGTCTAAAATGAGGTTAACTTGCACACAGCCTCACACACCATTACTCTCACCTGTCAATCTACTCTTCGCCAAGTCTGCGTAATACACTCCCAGCTTTCTGAAGTCCAGCACTTGGGGCCGCCAGTCCAGGGCACCGGGCGGCAAGGCTCCAACCAGCTCTGGCTCCCTGTGTTTGCGGGACTCCCTCTCACTGCTGTACTCTATGTCATCCTCATCCTCATTCTGCTGGGAGTAAGTATGAGTCAGTGTGTTGAAGGGGAGAACTGAGGAGTGAGGGCAAAGAAGAGCAGGAGGGCTTAGGGTTTGTTTATTGGCTAATCTCTCTCTATCTCAGCTAATTCTTTCCCATTCTCTCTAAACAGACATGATCTCGTTATATGACTGATTATTATTCTCATCAAAGGTGGATCTATAAAAGGAAAATGAGAAAATTAGATAAATAAACCAAATTCTCTGTACTGAAGTGTTTTTGGATGAAACAATAAATACATCTCCATTTCACTAAACTGCCATAAAGCTGAAACAGCTAAGAATTATTAGAATGAGTGTATAACTAGCTTTTATTAGTTCAAGTTCCTGACACTACATGATACTGGATTAGCTAAGTGGAATGCATCACAGGACACTCGAGGAACCTAACTGTTCTTTAATGACTAAAACCCTTCCACCTCCAGACCTTAACATGGAGAAAACACAAAATAATAATGATCACGGCAGACTCTTGTGTCAAAGGGAGCACTGGAGCAAGCATGTGCCAAGCAGAACATCGATGAAAATTAAAATGTCACTACAGTCTGTTCACTTACGCTAGATTCCTGGCGCCTAGGCAGGTTGGTAAGCTTGCAGGTGATTGGCTGCTCCGCTCTCCCACTAACACTCATGTCGGACCACATCTTGCATGCTGGAGTGGGACATGTTTCTTTATTATATGCCATACCTCATCTCATATACGAGCTAGCCAGTTTTGGTTGACACCATCAGACTCAGCAGTGACTGGAGAATCAAGATGTATTGTAAAAACTCGACAAAACAAAAAAGAAAATGGTATTACGATGAGTTGAACTGTGAAGATGTTAAAAAAATGTTTATAACATTATGCTCACTATTTTAAACAGTTGTTCATTGACTGCAGAAATATATTATTAGATGACGTAGGGAAATCTCTCATGAACACAATAGTGTGGTCAGAATGCAGATGAAGCTCCACATATTGAAAACACAGGGTTGTTTATAGCAACATGTCACTTGCCCCAACCATCACGGCGCGCGCGACACTCATTTTTTTAACATCATCAGGGAGAGCGGAGCAGCCAATCAGCTGCAAGCTTACCAACCTGCCTAGGCGCCAGGAACCTAGCTTAAGTGAACAGACTATAGTATGAATATATGCCTGACCACTACCAAACTTCTGCCCACCACCACCACCACAAGGATTAAGAAAGGTAGGCAACTGGTGCTATAATCCTACACATAAAAGAATTACAGATACACCAAAGCCCATATTGTTCACCTGTTTGAAAAGCCTCCCATAGAAGTCATCAAAATTTTTCATGGACTGTTTTGTGATGCAAGTGATAGTTTTACCCAACTTCTGCAACTTGAATGGGAAAATCATCCACAAAAACCTGGTTAACCTTCTCTGCAGCCTTGGAAACAGTCATAATGGAAGCCTGATATGTTTAGGAATATGTACCAAAGACCCCATACACAGACATACTGAGGAGCTCCAATACCTGTGAGCGCTTGGCAATGTAGAGTAGCTTCCTGGAGTCCCGTAGCAGCTGGTCCACAGAGAGGTGTATTTCCTGTGGGCTGCTGTGGGTGGCTACGTCCTTCCTCACGTCCACCACAGCACTAGCCCTGGCGTGGTGCAGGAGTGGTGCCTCGTTGCTCCTCAAGGGCTTCTGCTGTGTGGCGCTGCGGATCACCATCACCTGCAGGTCGCAAACAAGGCTCATTATCATATCTGTATGTGTATCTGTTTACCCTCACACCCGTTCCTTGGAGCACTCTTGGGGGAATGGTTTCGGTAGAGGAGTTTCCATTTTCTGCCCTATGCCTGCACTTCATCCTTGCATATTCCAGTCCTCTCCTTCTTCTCTCCCCTCTTTCTCTTATGCCTTCCACCTATCTCTCTCTCTCACTCTTACCTCATATTCTCCCTTTATTTCACTCTTACGTCCTATTCCCTGTTTCTCTCCAACCACCCTACCTCTCTATCTCTCATTCCTATCACCCTGTACTATTATCTTCCTGGAGACTCCTCTTTTGCACTCATAATATACACCTACTCATAAATACTCTCTCAGCTAATTCTTTCCCATTCTCTCTTTAAACGGAAATGATTTTGATGTATGACTTTGATTTTTCTTCTTGTTAAAGGTGAGGAAACGGAAAACAAGTAAAGATTAGCAAACCAAAGATGAAGTGATCGTAGAAACCTTGCTACTTCTTCCCTGTTTTATAAGTTTGAAAGGGATAGGAAACCAAACTTATACAAAAGAAAAGTACTGTGATAGAGTATGAATATTATTACAAACAAGCAATTTATAGCACAATCACAATCTTTTTGCCACAGAGATGGGATACATGTCTGTTTAGATGTTGAAGTCAAGCATCAAAACGAAAACAAAACATACCCTGACTGGTCTCTTCTGTGCTGTGGTGTCTCCCTGGGGCAGTGTCCTCTCCTCACTGCCCTCATTGCTGTCTCTCTCCAGCGTTCCAGCACTTCTCAGGAATGCAGCAGAGGACTTGAACCTCTTATCAACCCCCTTCATGAGGTGCGTGGTGGTGTAGGGGTGTGTCGATGAGGTGCACTGTGACACACTCTTCCCGTAGTAGATGCATGTTGTGTTGTGGTGACACGCTCGCACTAGGGCGCTCCACCCTCGCCCCCTGATTATGCTACCCATCCTCCCCACACATTGCCAGCGTCTGTAAATAAAGAGTACCGTGAGATCCACCACCACAGGTTTCATAGACCTCAAATGGAAAAATTAGTGAAAATAAAGAATAATATAGTCTTATTCATATGACAGCACATTTAAGGTTAGTAATTTAATTAATTTAACACACGAGATTATAGGCATTACCTTTGCCAATAATTTTGCCCAGATTTTTCATTTACTGGCAGGGGCCTTGGCAGAGTTAATACAGATGACTGAGAATTTACTGCACTTATTAGTCTTAAACTGATTCTAGTGGCTTGCCTTGTAGATGACTGTTCTGATAAGAAGATAGTTTTATTATACAGAAATCACTAAATGGTCAACTTTTCAATACCTGATGTGCACCCACCACCTCCCCGCTCCCACCTGTTAACACCCGCCAGCATAGTGGACCACCCCACCACCTCCCCGCTCCCACCTGTTAACACCCGCCAGCATAGTGGACCACCCCCACCACCTCCCCGCTCCCACCTGTTAACACCGGCCAGCATAGTGGACCACCCCACCGCCTCCCCGCTCCCACCTGTTAACACCGGCCAGCATAGTGGACCACCCCACCGCCTCCCCGCTCCCACCTGTTAACACCCGCCAGCATAGTGGACCACCCCACCACCTCCCCGCTCCCACCTGTTAACACCCGCCAGCATAGTGGACCACCCCCACCACCTCCCCGCTCCCACCTGTTAACACCCGCCAGCATAGTGGACCACCCCACCACCTCCCCGCTCCCACCTGTTAACACCCGCCAGCATAGTGGACCACCCCACCGCCGCCCCGCTCCCACCTGTTAACACCCGCCAGCATAGTGGACCACCCCACCACCTCCCCGCTCCCACCTGTTAACACCGGCCAGCATAGTGGACCACCCCACCACCTCCCCGCTCCCACCTGTTAACACCGGCCAGCATAGTGGACCACCCCACCGCCTCCCCGCTCCCACCTGTTAACACCCGCCAGCATAGTGGACCACCCCACCACCTCCCCGCTCCCACCTGTTAACACCGGCCAGCATAGTGGACCACCCCCACCGCCACCCCGCACCCACCTGGTAACACCGGCCCGCATAGTGGAGCACCCGACCACCTCCCGCTCCCACCTGTTAACACCGCCAGCATAGTGGACCACCCCACCACCTCCCCGCTCCCACCTGTTAACACCCGCCAGCATAGTGGACCACCCACCACCTCCCCGCTCCCACCTGTTAACACCCGCCAGCATAGTGGACCACCCCACCACCTCCCCGCTCCCACCTGTTAACACCGGCCAGCATAGTGGACCACCCCACCGCCTCCCCGCTCCCACCTGTTAACACCGGCCAGCATAGTGGACCACCCCACCGCCTCCCCGCTCCCACCTGTTAACACCCGCCAGCATAGTGGACCACCCCACCGCCTCCCCGCTCCCACCTGTTAACACCGGCCAGCATAGTGGACCACCCCACCGCCGCCCTGCCACGTCCCTTGATGTGTATTTCCGCTGGCCAATACCACATACCAAAGATTTTTAACCAACCTAACCTAACAGGGTATTTTTTAACCCCCCATAACTCAAAAACTATGCATTTGCGACGCATATCTCATATTTCATTCCTCCTCCCTCCGACTTGAACCTTCAAGAGAAATTATCAAGGATCCCTCTCTCCTTCCTCCCTCCCGGCTGACCTCGGCCCTCTTCTTTCTTTTTTTTGGCAGTGATGGCGTTTTTTTTTTTTTTTTACTTTTTTGTGCCCTTGAGCTGTCTCCTTTGCTGTAAAAAAAAAAAAAAAAAATTCATGTTTGGCACGCCATTCCCCGCAGTCTCAATGGCCCCCTAGCCAATTTTGGTTGCGAGGGGTGAGTGCGGGCAAACACTACAATAATACCAAAAGAATCCATAATGTAAGTAATAAGGTCGCTAGAGGTGCTCCCCCCCCCCCCCGCCCCCTTCTTGAACATTAGCCAGGTAAGTTAGTCGATGAACTTTTATTAAATTCACTTAAAAAAAAAGGTTAGTATTTTTCTTCGGGAGGCATTTTCTCTCGTCTTTCTTTATGGGAGCAGAATGTTGTTTTGTTCTTGTTTGTTTGTCTGGTCGTTGGTGTGACCCGTTTACGTAAAAAAATGCCCCCCACTCCTGCCACACACATACACGCCCTCCTCCTCCACGCATCAGCCTCCCCGGGCCGCCACACTCACATGACAATCGTGCACACACTCGTAGTTATCCAGCAGGTGTCGCGGCGGTCCAGAAATAGCGTAACACTACGTAACGTGCCGCCTCCCTCCCCGCTGGGCCGCGTCGTCTGCTGGGTGCCGGTGGTGATGGTGGTGGTATTCTGCCTTTGCAACGGGTCCTCCTTCCTCTCTTTACGTTATATCTTTTTTAGTTTCCTGGTGATACTTCCACATGTATCCTTAGTTGTATAATCACATTCTGTCCTGCCTGGGGGTTGGGATGACATGCTCCTCGATCCCTTCTCCTTTGTTGTTTACTTGCAACAATAAACCAATCAATCAATCATTTTTATCCTCATTCCTTTCATTCTCTCTTCTTCCCTTCCTTTTATTTACTTGATTCCCTTTTATTTATTTCCCTTCTCTTGCTGTGTATGTGTGTGTGTGGGGGGGGGGGGGGTTAAAACACGGCGAGAAAGGAGATGGGAATTAAGAGGGATGATTAGAAAGATGGGAAAGGAGAGAAGAAAGGAAAAGGAAAGATAGGAGAAGGGTAGTGAAGAGAGAAAGAAAGAGGAAAAGAGGAAGGAGAGAAAGGGATAGAAAGAGGGAGAAGAATTGGCGAGAAAGGAGATGGGAAGAGGGATGATTAGAAAGAGGGGAAAGGAGAGAAGAGAGGAAAAGGAAAGAAGGAAGAGGGGTAGTGAGGAGAGAAAGAAAGAGGAAGTAGGATAGGAAAAGAGAGAGGAGAGAAAGGGATAGAAAGAGGGAAGAGGGGAGGGAGGGATCGAGGAGAAGGGGACCCACAGCGAGATGGGAAGATGGATGATTAGAGGGGAAAGGAGAGAAGAGAGGAAAAGGAAAGAAGGAGGAGAGGTAGTGAGGAGAGAAAGAAAGAGGAGGTAGGATAGGAAAACAGAGAGGAGAGAAAGGGATAGAAAGAGGGAAGAGGGGAGGGAGGGAGGAGAAGGGGACCCAGAAAGAGGAATTAAAAGGCAAACCTCGATCGATTTCCGCTTGCGTGGTTCTCATCAAAGTCAATTTATATGATGAGTCTTTGGTTCTCATATTATTTCCGTGGTTTTCTGACGTGTCCACAATCTCTCAAAGCTACAGTAGATTTCACCGAGGTACGATAATTACTCACCATCATCATCATCAGCAGCAGCAACAACAAGAAACAAATGAGTTAACCATGCCAGCGGAAATCGTGGTTTAAATTGACTTAAGAATTATAGACTATTCCTTGGTTTGACTGAAGATCCACGGAAATGTGCCCTGTGTAATAGCCCCTGGAGAGAGAGAGAGAGAGAGAGAGAGAGAGAGAGAGAGAGAGAGAGAGAGAGAGAGAGAGAGAGAGAGAGAGAGAGAGAGAGAGAGAGAGTTGGAAAGTTTCGTTTAGTCGGCGCAACATCTGTGGTCATATGCCGGAGAGAGACAGAAGGGGAAGGAATTATAGGAGAAGGGAAGAGAGAGAGAGAGAGAGAGAGAGAGAGAGAGAGAGAGAGAGAGAGAGAGAGAGAGAGAGAGAGAGAGAGAGAGAGAGAGAGAGAGTTTAGTCGGCGCAACATGTGGTCATATGCCGGAGAGAGACAGAAGGGGAAGGAATTATAGAAGAAGGGAAGAGAGAGAGAGAGAGAGAGAGAGAGAGAGAGAGAGAGAGAGAGAGAGAGAGAGAGAGAGAGAGAGATTAACCTTTTTTACAAGTTCCCTGATGAGTCATTCCACAGACTTATACCAGCTGTGGACAAGATACAAGGACTGAAAGAAAAGAAAACAACACGAGGACACTGAGGGCGGTGCATGGCGGTCAAATTAACCTGTCGAGTGGCTTGTCCGGGGCACGATTTAAGGAGACATACTTGTGTGCTGCAGTGGTCATTTTTTTAGTGGCATAGCGTTATAAAAACCTTAGGGCATAACCTTTGAATAGTCAATAATTTAAGTGAGAAACGTAACCTACCCCCACAGATCACATTACACACAAGTCCTTGGATTGCTGAAATAATTTTTTTTTTACTCTGAGCACTTATATTGTTTGTCCTGTGATGGCTGTGACTGGAAATGTGTACCTATAGTATTTATCTGTATTTTTCTATAATTCTGTATGATACATGTTATTATGATGTCTTGTCTGGGAGATGGGATGACATGACCTCTCATTTCCCTTGCATTTCTCTTTGCAACAATAAACTTCAATCAATTAATCAAGCAATCACTTACATTCTCTGTGCCTTTTAACTCTAACTCTTGTAAGTAAACCAACCTTGCAAAATATGAACTACTTATGATAAACCGTATTTACTAACACATTGATGTCTAACCTCATCGAACCTGACCTAACTTAGCCTAATATACTTGCCCCGGGCTCTGCTGCCAAAATGTGATAAACGGAAAGGAGTCCCTTGACATATCTCCCCTCCCCAGACCATATTTTAATTAAGAAAGATGTGCTGGAAACTCTCATACCTCACCTCCGAAAGTAGACGAAAATGTAGCAATGAAAACCAATAAATTAACACATTGATATATCAGGTTACATAAATTACAAAAATGAGCGATTACACACAGCTCTAATAATGTTACCTGATTTAACTAATACTAAACCAATAACAAATTCACCGAAAAAATTATTCGATGGCGAGTCTGGCAATGAGAATAGGCTCGTCCAATCAGAAGCCGCTATTTTGAAAGTCTTGGACCAATCACAGCACTGCCTTAGCACAGAGAGGGTCAGTTAAGGTTGGATGTCAGTGTGCGGGGTGTAGTGTGTGTCAGCAATAACCAAGACAGAAAAAGAAGAGGGAGACAGTCGATTACTCGGACTACCACGGCAAAAACGAAGCGTCAGTAGAGATATACAGATTCGTCCGCCATGGAGAGCAGGATTGAGGTAAGATAATGGGAGGTAGAGGAGTACGTCTTTAGATATTTTTTTTTTCGTAACGGCAACAGTTGGATAATCGGGCCTATATATGTACTGCGCTTTGTCTGTGTGTGTGTTATTGTCATCTGTGTGTGTGTAGGGGCAGACTATGTCAGAAAGCCTCTCGATCGTTAGCTGTGCAGGGTAAGATGATGGGACTGGGGGTGTGGCGGGGTCGTTAGGTGGTAATTATTGGTTTCTTCCCTAATAACAGGTGAATAAGTACGTAAGTAAGGCAAGTTGTTAGTGTATGTTATTTTCGGTCTGTGTGTGCGGGGTCAGATTATCTAGGGGTACAAGTAGACCGTCCCATCATATCGTGGTTTGCGTTGGTGTCGGAATACTTGGTCACATGCTTGGTCAGTGAGGCAGTTGGTTATTTAAAAGGGAAACGAGATATCTGCAAGTTAATATTTTTTTGACCATGAAAGCCCCTTGAGCGATGCCCCCGTAGAGATAGTGAATTGCGTGGCCAGAGAAGGTGATCAGTTTATTTTTACCTATTTATACCAAGAAATATTACATTTATAACAGCCGGAGTGTTTGCTGGTAGGTAAACGTAAGTTCCAATAACGATCTCCACGGATACACGGAAAAGAAGAAAAAAAGATAAACCGTGGAAACAAGCGAGTCGCGCCTCCGAGCTTCCGAGCCTCTGTGAAGAACAATGGTCCAGGACGCGAATCACTGGAGCACCATCACGTGGGGGTGCTGCGCGCGGCCGCCTGACGCAACAAAGTAGTGCAGTGCTGTGTGGGCATTATTTAAGGATATTCTTAATAGTTATCATAAAGTGACACGTGGATTTAATGTAGGGAAATAAAAGCCGCCCCACCATCTTCGCGTCGTCAGTAATGCGAGTAATGGCTACTGTTGAGGAAGGGGAAGTAGACACCTCTTTCAAAGTTAATGCTCAGCCTACATTACTGCTTGTTTCTTGGTGACTGAATCCAGGGCAGTAAAGAATGACTTCCGGAAAATAGAAGGGGGGGCGAGAGGTACGTAGACCGTTCCGTGAGGGAGGTCGAGGGGTGCGAATTAATCCCCCTGTAGGATGGGGGTCGAGCGAGCGAAGTCCCCCGTTAGGTAGGTTACGTTAGGGTCAGCTAGGGTAGGTTAATTTAAACATATTACCCACAGGTCCCAAGCTTGTTTGGGGGTAGAGGGGGGCGGAGCATGGGCAAGCACTATTATATCGTTGGTTAAGTAGGACGTGAGGTACTGCCGTTGTTTTGAGCTCTACATTTTTTTCCTGTTGTTTCCCGCGAGGTTTGAAGGCTATCAGAATACATATGACATCAGAAGAGCAGTTGGTTAAGTAGAAAACGAGATATCAGTGCGGGTTTTATCGCGACACTCTTTCCTGTTGATTTCTGGGAGCTTCGAAGGCTAGCACAGTGTACATATATGGTAACAGAAGAGCAGTTCATTACACACACACACACACACACACACACACACACACACAAGGGTAAGCGGTCGACCCAAAACAGCACCACACCGGGTTGGAAAGAAAGAATGAAAAGAAAGCAATAGAAAGACAGAGGAGAAGAAAGGGAAGGAAAAACGATGCAGGAAACTGGGGAAAAATAATGATCAAAACAAGAAATAAAAAGAGAGGGAGAGTAGTAATTGTAATAGTAGTAGTAGTAGTAGTAGTAGTAGTTGTTGTAGATTTTGTTTATTGGTATTTTTATTTTTACTCTATTTTCTCTTTTTATATAATGTCCTTCGTTGATGTCAGTTAGGGTCGAAGATGGATGACATTTGCAATTGTTTTTCTTTTCTTTATTGTATTTTTTTTCTTTCTCTTTTTTCGACGTTGTATCTCTCTCTCTCTCTCTCTCTCTCTCTCTCTCTCTCTCTCTCTCTCTCTGTTGTTTTTGTTTTTTTCTTTTCAATGGCGTGTTTATTTATGTTCTTTTTCTCCATGACGTGTTTTTCTTTTTCTCTTCTCGATGTTGTTTTTTGTGTCATCATCCATTTGCTGGTGTTCCGTGATGGTCTGGATGAGCCTCTGTCCTCCCTGAAGAGACTCACCCATAGATTTGTTGGTGTGGATGTTAGGGCCGATAAAAGTGGATGATGTTTATCTAATCCTTTTCTCTATGTTCCTTTTTTTTATTCTTTTTCTATATATTTTTTCATTTTTTTGGTGTTCTTTTCCGTAGTTTTCTTTTCCTGGTCTGTTTTCTCATATTTTTTTTTTTTTTTTTTTTTTTGGTGCTCTACATTGAATTGTCCTTCTTACGGCGTTGTCTTTGTATGGATGAGTCTCCCTCCCTCCCTCCCCCCCCTAAAAAAAAGGAAAAAAAAAACACCCATACCAGCGTACAACATCAAACGTCTAAGATTATTATGTCTTTTCTCTGATTTTTTTTTTTTTTGTCGTGGTCTATCGTTGTTGACATGCCTCCGTTGCCTTTCGTTGGGGTATTTGGTCTTCCCTAAGCGTCGCACCCTCCTGTAGAACGTGTCGTTGGCTGGTTTCTCTGGTTAGTACAAGGGGTGTGTTTTGTCGTTGCAGGGGAGTGAGAGATCCTGCGCTTCTCTGCTCATCTTATCTGACGCACATCCGAGTGTTTTATTTTTCGTCTCTCTCTTTCTCTCTCTCTCCTCTTCGTCGCCCGCAGCCACGTCCTCATCTTCTGGGAGGGGATGAACCTGCGTTTTTCGACCCTTGTAATTCGGAACTGCACGCGTGTACGGCATCACTGAGTCTCCTGAACAGCAAGATTGAAGCGCTGATAGCCGCTGTTTTAGGAGACGGTTATGTTCAGATACTAACGCGTAGTAGCGACCCCAACCTGACCTACCTACCTACTGAGTATTCTAGCCCTGCAGGATGAGGTCAGCCCCGCCCCCGCCCACCCATGTCCCAGGCCTTCTCTCTCTCGGCCTTGGCCTTGGAACATGACTTCTCTAAACAGTGTAATGCCAAGCTCCTTTTATAGTTGCAAGCTCCTATTTTACGATGACCCTTAACAGTGCCTCTCATGCACGATTTAAACCAGCAAAAAAGGGCAAAATAAACATGACTGATACATTTTGTTATGCTTTTATTAATGTCAAGTCACAGAATCAGATAACAGGGGGCAGCGTGACATAATCATTCATCACACTGTGCAAGCCAAACCCCGCGGACAGTCTGACATTCCCGTGAGTCGCGCCGTCCGTGTGTTCCCGAGGCGGCCGCGGCACCACACTCTTCCGGGGAGGGGACGGCGTTGTGCAAAATACCCCAAAGATGCAAGAAAAGCACAGATGTTTGTTACTTCATAGCCGTGTTGTACTAAAGGTTTAGATTTTCTTTTAACACCGTGAAAGTTGCCTGTAGTAGCTATATGTTTTGTTCTGTTGTAGCTTCTAGTGTGTCAGGATGGCCGTGGTGCTGGCCCAGACACACGTAATGCAGCCCGAGGATTTTGCACAACAGCGGCGGGCACTCGCTGAACCTTGTCACCATCCAACACAACAGTGACGAGTACCAAGGCATGAAACACATCTCCCGCCCCCTCAAAGGTAAAGGGATTAATATGTCACCATCCAACACAACAGTGACGAGTACCTTGGCATGAAACATATCTCCCGCCCCCTCAAAGGTAAAGGGATTAATATGTCACCATCCGACACAACAGTGACGAGTACCTTGCCATGAAACACATCTCCCGCCCCCTCAAAGGTAAAGGGATTAATATGTCACCATCCAACACAACAGTGACGAGTACCTAGGCATGAAACACATCTCCCCGCCCCCTCAAAGGTAAAGGGATTAATATGTCACCATCCAACACAACATTAACAAGTACGAAAGCATGAATTACGTTTTCCCTGTCTCCCAACGAGCAAAAAAGATTGACTTATTTCTCACATTCCAAAACAACAGTAACAAGCAGGGAGGCATGAATTACGTCCCCGCCCCCAACGGGAAAAAGATTGACTGATTTATGAAATTAAATACCATAAAAAAAGTTGAAATGACGTGCAAAACGCGGTGCTGCAGACTGATCACATGTATTAATACACGCACGTCAGGGCTGAACACAATATAATGACGTGCACAATGGGGTGCTGCAGACTGATCACATGTATTAATACACGCACGTCAGGGCTGAACACAACAGCATCACACAGTTGCGGAACACTCGCATGGACAAATCACAGAGCAATACAGAACAGGGATACACATGTACAAGTATTATACATTAAGATAAGTATCTGAAAAAAAAACCATTTTGATAATCATTAACAGTATTGTTTAAGCCATTTTTTCCCTTATTTGGTAACTTATTAACTAAATCATCAAGATCATAAAATCAGCATCAGGTTCTCGGTGGATCGCTGTAGTTGTATCTTCACTGTCCACTAAAGGTCCCTTCGGCGCCTACAGCAGGACCTGGAGTTCCTGGCGTCACTCCCGGCAGGAATCCAGGGTCTGGGTGTGCCTCTTGGGGGTCATTGCCACACACAGACAGACGCCAAGGAATCTTCGGGAGTAGCAATAGTTTTTTTCCTGCTGACAACTGGAATCAAACGCCCCAGCTCCATTTGGAGAACACGAGCAACACATGTCTTCAGCACCACAATCGTCGTACCTGGCGACTGGATGAGCCTGTTGGTCGTATTGCTGTTAAACAAAATGTCATCCCATAAGTTACCTGCTAACACAAAGGTCACAGGGGGGGTACCTTCCTCTGGTGGTGTCGCGTTGTCTTATCTCGGCAAAGATGTTCCCACTGCCAGGCGAGTTTCCCTTCCCTTCCGTGAGACCATCTGATCGTGGCTCCCATCTCGTGTCCGATAGTTGAATTACTGCTACAGGCGAACGGTCCTCAGCACGGAAGGCAAACAAGTTACAGGAATGGCTGGGGATCAGGCCGCCGACAGGACAATGTTCACGCCTTCCTGCAATGTGTGTCTGGTGTCGTGTCAATAACCTACATCATCAAGGTTTCCGAAGTCGAGTGGAGCGGGAACAGTCAGTCTAGGCGTGTTAGGGACAGTGGCCGTGGATTGGAGGGTGTGCCTCTGACATGCAATGGCTAGAGGTAATCCCTGTTGACCGGTTCGTACAGACTGTTCTCCACGACTACTGTCTCTTGCTGTTCACTGATTGGTGGGTGCTGTCATGGAGGCGGGGAAGGGTTCGTACAGACTGTTCTCCACGACTTCAATCTCCTGCTGTTCCCTGGCGGCCGCTGTCAGTGAGCCGGGTAGTGGTTCGTACAGACTGTTCTCCACGACTTCAATCTCCTGCTGTTCCCTGGCGGCCGCTGTCAGTGAGCCGGGTAGTGGTTCGTACAGACTGTTCTCCACGACCACCGTCCCTTGCTGTTCCCTGGCGGCGGGGGTCACGGGGCCGGGGAAGGGTTCATACAGACTGTTCTCCATGATGTGCACTGAACCTATCTCCGGTGAGGCTGGAGAGGACTGTGGATGATACTGGATCTCTGTCAGGGTGTAGATTATCATTATTATTATTATTATTATTATTATTATTATCAGTAGTAGTAGTAGTAGTAGTAGTAGTAGTAGTAGTTCGTAGTCAGTAGGTGTATTTATGCAGTAACAGAGCAACAGTAAGAAGAGGGATAAATGACCCGTGAAGTGCAATTCCTGAATGACAAACATGTATGATCAACACACTAGTTTTGTACACGTGCTTCTACCAGGTGATTAGGACACACACACGGCCTTTGTTGATGTTAGCGTGGCCTGCGTTAAGATGGCGGCGGCAATTACTTGGGACGGGAAGACAAGAAACGATTACGTATTCTCTCTCTCTCTCAGTACTCACCCTGCCCCTCTCCCTGTCCACGTCGTCGCCTCCGGTAGGTCACACACACCACAATGGCCAGGATCACCGCCACCACCACCGCTATCGGCACCGCTATCACCACTGTCGAAGAGGAGAGAGACAGAGTGACCTTTCCTTGTGGCGGCGAAGGTGTGGACGTGGTGTGGCTGTGGTTGTCAGGGTGGAGGAAGAGCTTGTAAGAGGAACACCTGGAGGGGCTGTGGTGGCATAGGTTGTGGAGGGCGTTGTGGTGGTAGTGCCTGGAGGTGGTGTTGTGGTGGTGGTGGTGGTGATGATGGTAGTGGTGTTGGTACCTTTAGGGGTTGTTGTTGTGGTGGTGATGGTGGTGCTGATGGTGATGATGATGGTAGTACCTGGGTGTGCTGTTGTTGTTGTGGTGGTGGTTTTGTAAGTTCCTGGAGGTGGTGGTGTTGATGTGGTGGTGGTGGTGGTCGTGGTGGTGGTAGCTGGAGGTGGTGGTGGTGTTGTGGTACCTGGAGGTGGTGGTGGTGTTGTGGTAGTGGTGGTGGTGGTGGTACCTGGAGGTGGTGGTGTTGATGTGGTGCTGGTGGTGATAGGGTCGGGCGGATCCGTGCAGGTGTTTGGGTTCTGCAGGTTCGTGAATTCTTCCGGACCTTGACATCTGTCGCCCGTTTCTTTGGCTGTGCTTGTCCAGTTGGAAGAGCCGTGAGCCACAATACTAAAGCCAGTGATGAATTTGTTCCATGTTGTTTTCCTCGTGCATCTTCCTTTGTATCCTTCAATGTTTAGGGTGAAATGCAGAATTGTGTTCAATATATTCGTTGCTTCCACATTCACCTTCAATTTGATCCACTTGTTGTCGCTGTAACACTTGTTTAGGCCAAACCAGGCTTTTTGAAGATGTGCAGAGAATAGCTTTTCTGTCACTTCAAGACTAACTCCCTTGAAGTCATCTCCCGGCTTCACGTACACTGTTGTCGACTCACTATATCTTCCTGTTTCTCGTCTCTCCTCACAAATTGTCTCCTTCCCTCCTTCACTGACGACCACCACTTCATGAAGTTCCTTACAGTCCCTGGTGCCGTGGGCGCCTCCAAGACGCAGCAGGAGCACCGCCGCCACAGCCACACGCCCCGTCATCACCCCAAGACACGCCACGCCTCTGTGTCTCTGGTGCCTTCGTGTGTCTATTGGTGTGACGGTGAGGGAGCCGATATGGACGCCGGATATACTCCATGATTATAAAATGACAACACACACACACACACACACACACACACACACACACACACACACACACACACAGAAAATTCTCCCTATTTATCATCACTTACACGCCTGTTCCACTTGGTCATGTCAGCTGGTATGAAGACTGCTTGTGGCTCATTGTTTACAGGCGTCCCCAAAGTGGTCAGTACAGATCCGCCCAGGGCTCGCCGGACCATTCTGTGCCATGAACGTGAAATAAACGCCCATGAAAACCCGATCGATCTCCTTCACGGCATCTGGAAATGGTTGACGTGAGTGGCGGAAGCGTCTGGCAGCACCGGCCTGGGATTGTCAGACTTCCTT
Source organism: Eriocheir sinensis (assembly GCF_024679095.1). Classification (NCBI taxonomy): domain Eukaryota; kingdom Metazoa; phylum Arthropoda; class Malacostraca; order Decapoda; family Varunidae; genus Eriocheir; species Eriocheir sinensis. The sequence goes on along the minus strand of NC_066528.1, from coordinate 15,371,471 downwards.
TGCATTTCAGATTTTCAGATTTTGTTTGAAGGGGAAGAATAAGCACACTTTCACGTTAAAAAAATGAATAATTAATAGATAAATCATAATGGAGAAAAACTACGAATTATAAATGTAAATATAACTTATTAATGTAGATAACATTTGTGATAAAGGATATGGTTTGCGTGGCATACTCGAACTTTAAAACTACGAGGTAAAAATGGTCAATATATTCTGGTGTTGGCACTCTGGCACCTCTCGGACGGAAGTTGTTATCACAGGAAAGGTTCACGACGCACGCAGAGCAGTGCGGGGCAACAGAGACGCTAAACATTGTATTATTATGTTCATTAAACTATCAAGCACACACAATCCGTTTTATAATGATGTACGGTACTTATACTGGGAAGGAAGACACTTATTGATTACTGCTCCTGATTAGAGGTCAAAGGAGTGTCCATAAAGAGAGGTCAATTTCGGGAGGAGAGGTGTCCTGATACCCTCCTCTTGAAAGAGTTCAAGTCGTAGGCAGGAGGATATGCAGATGAAGGAAGATTGTTCCAGTGTTTACCAGCGTGAGGGATGAAAGAGTGAAGATGCTGGTTGACTCTTGCATGAGGGGTTTGGACAGTATAGGGATGAGCATGAGTAGAAAGTCGTATGCAGCGGGGTCGCGGGAGGGGGGGAGGCATGCAGTTAGCAAGTTCAGAAGAGCAGTCAGCATGAAAATATCGATAGAAGATAGAGAGGCAACATGGCGGCGGAATTTAAGAGGTAGAAGACTATCAGTATAAGGAGGAGAGCTGATGAGACGAAGAGCCTTTGAATTATGCTTAGTGTTAAAACCTTTGATTATATAGATGTTCTTTTTCAAGTGGAAACGTCAAACCATGATTCCTAAAACGTTCCTAAAAAGCCCATGATTACCGTATTTCTTACTTTTCAAACGCCTGATCAGAAATCCGAAATAATACTTTTTGTTGCCAAATGTTACGTTTTCAAATTTCCCACTGGGAGTTATACTGGCGATGGTGACTGCAGGGTTGCCAGATTATCGTATCCACCATTGTATATACCGTTTTTGGACACTTATCTATAGCGAAAAAACACTAATAATTAAACCTTTCAACGGTAACTATAAATAAATGTAGTTATTGGAGTGGAGGAGACAGTTTTTGGATCGGAAATCGGAAAACATAAGAGGCTGAGTACGACAATCTGGTGATGCAGGTGTCGAGTCAGTGTCGGAGTGTTGGTCAGTGAGTGTGGGCGTGCGGGTGGTGGCGTCACATTGTGCTGACTGATGCGTGGACTAATCCAAAGTTACGGAGACTGAGGCGGAACACAAAGGCCGGGGATATGGAGGTGACAGCCCGGAGCCCCAAAGTGATATGGTAGGAGTCATTTATGTACTGTTCAGAGAGAGAGAGAGAGAGGTTCGAAACACGTGCTTCATATCTCTCTCTCTCTCTCTCTCTCTCTCTCTCTCTCTCTCATGGCTGCCACATTCCTACCTTGTATCACCTTTTCAGAGCGTCAAAGTGATGTGGAAGGAGTCATTTAAGTACTGTTTAGAGAGAGAGAGAGAGAGGGGTTCGAAACACGTGCTTCATCTCTCTCTCTCTCTCTCTCTCTCTCTCTCATGGCCGCCACACTCCTTCCTTGTATTATCTCTATTGTTTGTTTCCTTTTTATCAGTGTTCTTTTTCGGTTAGCCCAATGCTTGTTCAAATTCCTCCTCCTCCTTCTCATTTTCACTGTTTTTATCTATAACAATATCTAGTCGAAGAGGCCTAGGGAGGGATGTGAAGGGTAGGATGGAGGCGAGAAGAGGGGCCTAGGAGTTTAATAGAGAATGACTAAGCTTTTTTTCGGTTAGCCTAATGCTTGTTCAAATTCCTCCTCCTCCTCATCATCATTTTCACTGTTTTCATTCATATTAAACTTTTAGTCGAAGAGGCCTACGGAGGGATGTGAGGGATAGGAGGGAGGCGAGAAGAGGTACATTCGAGTTCAAAGAGGATGACTAGGCTATGGTTGTTCAAATTCCTCCTCCGCCTCCTCCTCATTTTTACTGTTTTTATCTATATTAATATCAAGTCGAAGAGGCCTAGGGAGGGATGTGAAGGGTAGGATGGAGGCGAGAAGAGGTACATTCGAGTTCAAAAAGGATGACTAGGCTATTGCTGGGTAGTCTAATGGTTGTTCAGAATCCTCCTCCTCCTCCTCCTCCTCATTTTTACTGTTTTTATCTATATTAATATCAAGTCGAAGAGGCCTAGGGAGGGATGTGAAGGGTAGGATGGAGGCGAGAAGAGGTACATTCGAGTTCAAAGAGGATGACTAGGCTATTGCTGGGTAGTCTAATGGTAGTTCAAATTCCTCCTCCTCCTCCTCCTCCTCATTTTTACTGTTTTTATCTATATTAATATCAAGTCGAAGAGGCCTAGGGAGGGATGTGAGGGATAGGAGGGAGGCGAGAAGAGGTACATTGGAGTTCAAAGAGGATGACTAGGCTATTGCTGGGTAGTCTAATGGTAGTTCAAATTCCTCCTCCTCCTCCTCCTCCTCATTTTTACTGTTTTTATCTATATTAATTAATATCTAGTCAAAGAGGCCTAGGGAGGGATGTGAAGGGTAGGATGGAGGCGAGAAGAGGTACATTGGAGTTCAAAGAGGATGACTAGGCTATTGCTGGGTAGTCTAATGGTAGTTCAAATTCCTCCTCCTCCTCCTCCTCCTCATTTTTACTGTTTTTATCTATATTAATATCAAGTCGAAGAGGCCTAGGGAGGGATGTGAGGGATAGGCGGGAGGCGAGAAGAGGTACATTGGAGCTCAAAGAGGATGACTAGGCTATTGCTGGGTAGTCTAATGCTAGTTCAAATTCCTCCTTTTTCTCCTCCTCTTCTGCTATCAACATTATTTTTAACCTATTTTCACGGTTTTCATTAATTTAATTAGTGGAGGGATATCAGGGAGACTGGAAGTGGAGCATAGGAGTGTAATAGAGGAGGGCTAGGCTATTGCAAGTTAGCCTAATAGTTGTTCAGATTCCTCCGCCTCCTCTTCTTCGCCTACCAATTCACCATTTTAACCCCCATTTTCACGGTTTTCATCACTTAGTCGAAGAGGCCCAGGGAGGGATGTAAGGGATAGAAGGTAGGAAGAGGGACATAGTTTCAATAGAGGATGGCTAGGCTATTCACGGTTAGCCTAATGGTAGTTCAAATCCCCCCTTCCTCTCCTCCTCTTCGGCCACCAACACGCTATTTTAACACATTTTCACGTTTTCATCACATTTCTTATCATTTCCTCCACTGCATAGCGATATGAATATTGTACACATGTTTCTTGTATTGCTGGAAATCACACCATGTATTGCCTGGGGGTTGGGATGGCGTGTTCCTCCCTTATTTAGCGTGTACATTAGAACAATAAACCATCAATACATCGTTAAGTAAGCTAAATATGGCAAATACTAAAACCAAAAGCTAGGTATTTAGAAGCAGAAAAGTTATAGGAGTTGGGAAATATTTATTTATTCTTTTATTACTTATGAATTCATGGTGGGTCCTAATGAGGAGAGGGTTGCCACCTATTTGCTGACAGAATGCAATACAGTAAGAAATGACCTCCGGAGAATAGAATGGGGGCTCAAGGGGGGCGAAGCTTTCCGTTAAAGGTGTCGAGAGTGGCGAAGCTATCTCCCCCCTGTTAGGTAGATTACGTAAGGTTGTTAGGTTAGGCTGGTATTTATTCGGTATGCGGTGTGTGGCGGGGCGGCGGCGGGTGCACACACACAGGCATTGGAATGTCAATCAGTTAGTGATTTCTGGAAAAAAAATACTATCTCCACAAGATAAAAACATCATACTTTGTCCAGAAATAAGTAGTCGGTGACTCGAAAGGAGAAGGCTATATACCCTCTCTTCAATAATCCCCAATTACTTTTTATCCATACAGTGTCTCGTTTATCACCTTTATGTAATTTATCATACGACTGTAGACTTTTAAACTTAAGGGCGGCGTATGAGGCGAAAATATTGACATGTCCCTTAGAATTACCATTTTCTGTTTGTGTTTCCTGAGAGAAAGTTTGGGTGAGGGAAAACTGTGTTAAAATATTATTGAAATCACGCTTGTATTTAGACAGGGATTACCCTTTTATGACCCTCCCTCACGCTGAGAGAGAGAGAGAGAGAGAGAGAGAGAGAGAGAGAGAGAGAATGTAGTTTTTGCTAGTCACATTCAGTATCACCACCTCCACCACCATCACTATTACACTGGTGGTGATTGCAGTGGTGATGATGTTGTTACGTGGTGAATGTATAATGTATGGATCTCTCTCTCTCTCTCTCTCTCTCTCTCTCTCTCTCTCTCTCTCTCTCTCTCTCTCTGCACCTTTTTTTCTTTTCTCTACCTTTATTTTTTATTAACTTATTTATTTTTCTGCCTTTCCCTTCTTTCTTTATTTTTATCTTCTTCTTCTTCTTCTTCTTCTTCTTCTTCTTCTTCTTCTTGATCCTCGTTCTCTTACTATCACTCTTCCTCCTTCTCTTCCTCCTCCTCCTCCTATCACAGTACAGTTTTAGTAGACATAAAGAACACTAGAATCCCTATGGTAGCCTGACTCCTTATAAAACCTAACCAGCAAACAGCCAACCTATAGTTACCCTCCTTACATTTATTCCATCTTCCCCTTCACCTATTGTTATCCAAATGAGAAGGAGACCAAAAAAAAACAATGTATAAGTGGGAGAGATGAGAGCAAGGATACAAAAACACGGAGCGCCGCAGGGGACGGAGTAGGAGGACTGGAACCTGTTGCCCCATTGTTAGTCTTGGGATCAGAGCGTACTGTGTTTAGGTATATATGTTAACTGAAAGGGTTCACGAGATTAGGCAATGGTTGTTTAGTGTGAGAGGAGGAGGAGGAGATAGGGAGGTGAGGAAAGACCCAGCAGGAATTAGAAGGAGGAGGAGGAGGAGGAGGAAAGGGAGTAGGAAGTGACTTAAGTATCTTGGGTTATATTATACTTGACTTGGAATGAGGAGAGACAGGAAGAATGGAGGAGGAGGAAGGAGAAGAAGGAAGTAGAGGAGGTGGGAGTGTTGAGAGAGAAAGAAGAGTAGGAAGGGGAATAATGAAGTAAAGGAAGAAGAGGAGAGAACATTGAAGAAGAAGGAAGAGGAGGAGGAAGAAGGTGAAGGAGGTGGGAGTGCTGAGAGAGAAAGGGGAGCAGGAAGAGGAAAAAGGAGTCAAGAAAGAAGAAAGGAGGAGGAGGAGGAAGAAGGGAAGGAAGGAAGATTATCGAGAGAGAAAGAGGAATAGGAGAGAGGGAAAACAGTTGGAAGGGAAGGAAGAGAATGAAGAGGAGGAGGAAACATTAAAGAGGAAGGAAGAGGAGGAAGACGGTGAAGGAGGTAGAAGTGTTTAGAGAGAAAGAGGAGTTAAAGAGGAAAAAGGAGTAAAGAAGAAAAGAAGAGGAGGAAACATGAAAGAAAGAAGAGGAGGAGGAAGAAGAAGAAGGACGTAGGAGTGTTGAAAGATAAAGAGGAGTTGGAGGAGAGGGAAAAGAAAAAAAAAAGGAAGAAACATGAAAGAGCAGGCAACAGAAAGCTAGCGGGACAGAGTCACGGGTAGAAGGAGATCGCCCATCTTTTGCCTCTTCCTACCGGGGATCGAACCCAGAACCTCTCGGGTGTGAGTCGAATGTGCTAACCATTGCGCCACGGAGCACACCGACACTAGTGAACTGCATGAAGGAGGAGGAGAAAGGGGACTAAGGAATTTAATAAGAAGGAAATCGTAGATGGAGAAGGATGAAGAAGAAGAAGGAATAGTGAATAGAAGAAGGAGAAGAAGAAAAAGATAATGAAGATAAGGGAGAGAAGGAGGAGTGTACAGATGTGTTGTGAAGGGTGGTGGTGGTGATGGTGGTGGTGGTGGTGGTGGTGTTGCGTGTGCCTAGGGAAGCAGAGCCAAGGAGGTGATGAAGAGGAGGAGGAGGAGAAAGAGGAGGGGGGGTGAAGGAAAGGAGGGATGGAGGGGCAAGGACGGACGCGTGAGAGAGAGAGAGAGAGAGAGATGAGATGGAAGATAATATAAGACCATTGATATTACTGTAGGGGCGAAAAATAGGGGATTGGTAAAGGGTAGAATTAATGAAAAAAAGGGCACTACGGCTGTACCTCATAGAAAACGGGGGGTGGGGGGTGGAGAGGGTCGTTTTTTAAGGGGGACTCATAAATAAAAACCTTGCAATTCTGAGAATGTCATAAATTCATCCTCGCAGTGGGGTTCCAAGTCACTGATGTATTTTTTTACCAAGCTGGATACATCAACTCCCAGCTGTGCAGTAGTATCATTCTCCCTCAATGACTTGTTAAAGGCAAAGTCGTCAGATATCTTGTGATAAGCCTGGGGACGTTGAGCTAAACTTACAAGTAACTTGTCAATGATGACAACAAAACTCTGTACACGGAATTTTTGTGCATCTTGAAGATCTGCATCAGGTTCAGCAGAATCATCAGCTTGACGCCGCCGTCTTTTCTTCCGTACCTTTTCCGATACATATACTTGCTGAACATTTTCCATGAGATTTTTTGCATCATTCTCCAGTTCATCAGATTGACCACGAAGTTCAGCAACAAAACTTTCAAGTGATAGAAACAATGATACAGCCATGTTGATATCAATATTTGTGCTTTGGAGAAGAGTACTAGCTTTCTGAAAGTGCTGGAGGATCTTGTTCCAAAGAACACACATACATGCATTTTCAAGAAGGCACATATTCTCTGCAAAAACTGATGCAGCAAGTCGAGCATCTCCTTTTAGTTCCTCGTTGTCTGCAATTTCATTCGACATACCATAGATGCTTGAGTAGTTTAAGTGCAGTGCTTTCACTGATTCAGAATGGAAATGCCAACGTGTGGACGATAATGTTTTTAGGGTTAGAATTCTACCATTTTCATTAGGTGATAATCCTTTTGTTAGTAAATTCCAGCGCTTTGTTAATGCAACTGAATATGTATATAATTCCTGCACAAGTTCAAAGAAATTGCAAGCACTGACTTGTGTTGCCAACACAAACAAGTTTTCGCTATTTTATTTTATCTATTTATTTATTTATTATTATTTTTTTTTTTCGATCAACAGCCCAGCGAAGCTTACTGATCTCCCTGAGGCCACAGGCATTTCCGGGATTTCCTTTATGTGGGGGCCCAATTATGGGTCGGGTCTATCAGGTTTTGTGTGCTTCTCAGTGCTTGGGGCTCTACGCCATGGCGTACTTGGCGTATAGGATAATCCGGCCCTGCATAGATTAGTGATATGGGTTTGTTCTATTTGTTCTATTTTCTCTCTCTCTCTCTCTCTCTCTCTCTCTCTCTCTCTCTCTCTCTCTCTCTCTCTCTCTCTCTCTCTCTCTCTCTCTCTCTCTCTTACATCTCCACCCTTCAACTTCCTCCCCATCTCACTTTCCCTTCCCCTTCACCCTCCCCCCTTCCTCCCACACACACACACACACACACACACACACACACACACCTCTTTGCTCGTCGACTTCTCTTACTTATATCACCAGACACTTGGGTCATACTCTTAAACATTTCGGCGCCCCAGGAGGTGAACACACTTGACAAGGCTTTCGTAGGAGTTTTGAGCATTTCCAGGGGTAGTGTGATGACCCTGGAGGCAGCTTAGCCCTTCTTCTGTACCGTGGACCTAAACACACACTCATTAGAAACAGAACTGATCTCCTTTTCGGCCCTTGGAAATGTTGGATGTGAGAGGCGGAAGCGTGAGAATACCGGCACTTAATGTTTTACCGCCAATGAAACTGTGACTAAGTGCCGATAGAACGCTCCTAAGTATTGGACGAATGGACTCTCAGCGCTCTCTGAATGCGGCATGAGCGTAGCTGCTTAGTATGTATGTTAGTATGTATGTATGTGTGTGTATGTATGTATGTACCTATGTATGTATGTGTAAGTAAGTAAGTAAGTAATATATATATATATATATATATATATATATATATATATATATATATATATATATATATATATATATATATATATATATATATATATATATATATATATATAATTATAATTCTGGCAACGAATCTAGCCTGTCCGAGAAGCTTCCCGACAGACTGTATAATATTTATTTCATTGTACTATTATTATATTTCTAAAGGTTGTAGATAGCTCCCAACCATAAAGCTAAATACAAATATACAATAAATAACAACATTAACTATAATACCAGATGAAGTTATAATAGTTATATCTAAAATGTTAACTATAATAACAACTACAACAGCATCAACAATAATAATAATAATAATAATAATAATAATAATAATAATAACAATAATAATAATAATAATAATAATAATAATAATAATAACAATAATAAAAATAATATGGACAATAGTACTATGCAATTCACTGATTAGATTTAATAATGTAAATTTGTGTTCATGTTTCAGGAATAAATTATAATTTTAACCGTGATTGTTTTGGATTGCAAATAAGTGTGTTTTTACTGACTTTTTAAATAGAGAGAAATTATTACTATTAAGGAGATTTTTTATTTCTACTGGCAAAGAATTCCAAACTTGAGGTCCTGAGCATAAAATACTATTTCTGAAAAGAACTGTCCTGAACTGTGGAGAGATAAGATTTATATTGTTCCTGCGTATTATGCACTGTATTAATAACTTGAAAAGGATGAGTTCCATGCATCAGTGCGAGGTTTTTATAAATAAATAATAGTAGAAAATAACAATGAATGTTTTTAAAATTAAGAAATCTATGTGTGGAAAATACGTTATGTGTGGAATCAAACTTGTTCATGTAAAACATACACCTAAATATCTTATTTTGAGAAACCTGAAGATTTTTAAGAAAGGAAGGACACGTACACGCCCACACAGATACACAATAAATGAGATGCGGGTAACAAAGTGTATAATAAATACTGATAAGTGCTTCTTGTGTAAGGCTATTTCTTATTCGATACAGTATGCCACATATCCTAGATAGTTTATTTGCAACAGAATTAATTTGGTATTTCCAATTGATATTTTGATCTATGACAACGCCCAAAAACTTAGTATAAGAAACTCGTTCAAGTACTTTTCCTTCAAGTGTTATAGGTGGCATGTTAGTAGTGACTGATCGGTTTTGAAAGATAATGTATTTTGTTTTAGTGATATTTAACCTTAACTTATTATGTTTAAGCCACATATTAATTGAATTGAGCTCATTATTAATGTTTATATGCAAACTATTTATATTTTTATCATCTAATAGTAAATTAGTGTCGTCAGCATAAATGGTATACTTAAATTTATTACTAGCATTGACAATATCATTAATATAGATGAGAAAAAGTATAGGTCCTAGGATAGATCCTTGCGGTACACCCATTTTGATAGGCTTGAAAGAAGAATATTTAGAA
>NC_066528.1:15344514-15359514 GCF_024679095.1 Eriocheir sinensis | reverse complement strand
AGCAAATTTCACTGCTAGATTGACTGTGTTTTCCATTTCTTTCATTTTTATATAGGATGGTTGTGTTTTCTTTTCTCTTTTCCATCCTCTCCTCTCCTATACTTTTCCTTCTTCCAGGCAGTAGAATTTAAAGAACAGCATATCTCACTGCCTTACTAACTTTCTTTCTCCTTTTCTTTTATATACCATGGTTGTCTTCTTTTATCTTCTCTATCCTCTCTATCCCTATCTCCTCTCTATCCCTCTATCCCCCCATCTGCTTTTACGCCTTTCAGCTGCCTCCCTTGCTGTAAATATATCAAACATCAACTTTAGGGTTTACATTATACTCCGTCGGTTCATGTCACACTTCGTTTCCTTAGTTAATTTATCCATAGCGGTGTTTTGCGTGTCTTTTCTTTCGTTGCTGTACCATCAAAGCAGCCTCCTTAACAATAAATAAATATGCATAAAGTCAAAGGTTTATATCATACTACGCTTGACCTCAGTGCTCACATCCGCTTCCCTGGCCTCAGTGATCGCCAGCGCCTTTCTCTTCGTCACTGTATTCGTTGGCAACACCTGGTGGCGGTGGTGGTGGTGGTGGTGGTGATGGTGGTGGTGCTTTTTGCTTCATCAGTAAGGTCGTCTTGTTCAATAAAGACATCATTAGTAATGGAGACAGCAATCGACCTTGAGGAATGCCGTGTGTGTGTGTGTGTGTGTGTGTGTGTGTGTGTGTGTGTGTGTGTGTGTGTGTGTGTGTGTGTGTGTGTGTCGCATTTTTTTCTACTCATTTCATACTCCCATTCTTTTATCTTTTACTCACACACTTAGAGCTGAGTGGATCAGGGCGTGGCTTAGTGGTAGGAAGCAGAGAGTGCAAATCAATGGTAAAAAATCTGAGTGGGGCAGTGTTACGAGTGGAGTCCCTCAAGGGTCGGTGCTGGGTCCTCTGCTTTTTATTATTTACATCAATGACTTGGACACAGGAATTAGTAGTGATGTCAGTAAGTTCGCAGATGATACCAAGATCGGTAGAGTAATCCAATCAGACAGGGACGCTAGCGTTCTCCAGGATGAGCTTGACAGACTATATGATTGGGCGGTGAAGTGGCAGATGGAATTCAATGTCGGGAAGTGTAGCATTCTGAGTGTAGGTAGGAATAATCCCTCACACAATTACTCCTTAAATGACACTCCTCTAAGCAGGTTTGGGCGTGAGAGAGACTTAGGAGTCCTAGTGAGCGCTGACCTCCGTCCTAGGGCTCAATGCATTCAGGCTAAAAATCGGGCAAACAGAGTACTAGGTTTCATCTCAAGGAGCGTAAGCAATAGGAGCGCTGAAGTCATCCTCAAACTTTACTTAGCACTAGTTAGACCTCTTCTCGATTATGCAGTTCAGTTCTGGTCCCCCTATTATAGAATGGATATAAAGATGTTAGAATCTGTACAGAGGAGGATGACAAAGATGATTCAGGGGGCGAGAAACTTGCCTTATGAAGACAGGTTGAAGCATTTAAATCTACACTCTCTAGAAAGGCGAAGGTTGCGAGGAGACTTGATCGAAGTCTTTAAGTGGGTGAAGGGCTTTAATAAAGGGGATGTCAATAAGATTTTGATAGTAAAAGAGCCAGGTAGGACGCGTAGCAATGGTTTTAAGTTAGACAAATACAGATTCAACAAAGACATAGGCAAGAATTGGTTCACCAGTAGAGTGGTGGACGAATGGAACAGGCTTGGGAGCCATGTTGTGGGTGCCAATACCATAGATACATTCAAGAAGAGGTTAGATAAAGCCATGGATGGTGAGGTAAGGTGGGGTTGAGTGTACAGGAGCTGCCTTGTATAGGCCAACCTGCCTCTTGCAGACTCCTTATGTTCTTATTTATCAATCCTCCACAGAAAACGCTTAGCTTGGTTCCCTAATAGATGCTTACCTCTAGAATGCTTACTTGGGTATTGAGGTTTCGTGTGCTGAATGTCTGTCTCTCCCCGTCTTCCCAGCCTTGGCCTTAAGATCACTCTCATTATGATGTGTTTCACGGGCGCGGCGGCTCCTCAGTACACACGGCCCATAAGGCTTAGAGGTCTGCTACACGAATATGACCTCTGACCCCGTGGGAAGGCCTCCTGTGTGTGTTTGGAGGGGGGGTGGAAGGAGAGGTCAGGCCACGCGAGCATGCATATCAACCTGCCTACAGCGCACACACACACACACACACACACACACACACACACACACACACACACACAGACGGACCAACACATTCATTCATCTCGAGGGCTCAGTGTGTTTGTTTTGTCATGTGTGGCTGTGTGTGTGCGTGTGCGTGTGTGTGCGTGCATGTTTATGTGCGTGTGTGTGTGTGTGTGTGTGTGTGTGTGTGTGTGTGTGCCGGCACTGTCAAACGTCCGGTTACCAAGCGGCGAAGAAGACTGAAGAGGAGGAGGAGGAGGAGGAGGAGGAGGAGGCGACAGGTGGGTTAGAGAGGAGCAAGGTTCGCATTCTGATGTTAGTTTACTCTGAGAATCACCGCCGCTCTCTCCTCCTCCTCCTCCTCTTTACAAGTCAAGTCTCACATTGTTTAACACTCACTAACCTCTCCTCCTCCTCCTCCTCCTCCTCCTCCTCCTTCTTTCTTCGCCTTCTTTTTCCTTTTTTTTTCAGGTGTATCTTGTTCTCCTCCTCCTCCTCCTCCTCCTCCTTTTCGTTCTCTTTATTTCCCTTCTTCTCCTCTTCCTCTGTGAATGTGTATTACTCAACTCTCCTCCTCCTCCTCCTCCTCCTCCTCCTCCTCCTCCTCCTTGAGTGCCTCTCGAGTGGAAAAAGGCCAATATTAATCCGATCTTTAAAAAAGGAGACAAAAAACAAGCCAGGAATTATCGTCCTATCAGCCTTACGTCTGTCCTAATTAAACTATTCGAAAAAATAATCAGGGATAAAATGATCACTTTCCTTGAATCAAATGATTTGATAACTGATAGTCAGCACGGATTTCGTAGTAATCGGTCTTGCCTTACCAACCTATTAACTTTTTTCAACGATGTTTATACATGTTGGGACGCCCGAAGCCCATATGACGTAATTTACCTAGATTTTCAGAAAGCGTTTGATAAAGTTCCTCACGTTAGGCTTATTTCTAAACTGCGTTCCCACGGTATTAACGACCATCTATGTGCGTGGATTCTTGACTGGCTCACCAACAGAGAACAACGTGTAGTTCTTAATGGTGAAGCATCGGATTGGCAACCCGTCACCAGTGGCGTGCCCCAAGGTTCGGTCCTGGGGCCAACACTATTCATAATTTACGTGAACGACTTAGAAACTGATATCCTATCAAAAGTAGCCAAATTCGCCGACGACACCAAATTAGGAGGTACGGTAATGAACAGTCAAAGTTGCGAGAATATTCAATCAGACTTAATAAGACTTGCCGACTGGAGCGAAAAATGGCAAATGAGTTTTAACGTAGATAAATGTAAAGTAATGCACATAGGTGAAAAAAATCCAAACTTTAAATATCAGATTCAAGGACATGAGCTCAGCGAAGTAAAACAAGAAAAAGATCTTGGTGTCATTATCAGTAACACTCTTAAAATGAGTGATCAATGTTCTGCAGCGAGTAAAAAAGCCAATATGATGTTAGGATTAATATCAAGAAACTTTGATTATAAATCACCCGAACTTATGGAGAGATTATATTTAGCATTTGTAAGACCACACCTAGAATACGCCGTTCAGTTCTGGTCACCGAACTATATCAAAGATCAAGTTTTGCTAGAAAGGATACAGCGACGAGCAACCAAACAAATTCCAGCGCTCCGAAACTTGCCATATGACGAGCGTTTAAAGCGTTTAGATATGTTTTCCTAAAAAAGCGAAGGATAAGAGGGGACTTAATTGAAGTGCTCAAAATCCTTAATGGACTCGACATCATTAAACCAGATAGTCTATTTCAGAGTGACCCCAACACAATAACACGCAGCAACGGTATGAAGTTAAAGGGAAACCGATGTAACACATTGGTGCGCAAAAGTTTTTTCAATAATAGAGTCGTCGATCACTGGAATAGACTCCCACCGTCAGTAGTTAGCGCGCAGAGTATCAATAGCTTCAAATCTTCATTGGATAAGCACTTCAGGGATATAAGATTATACTGACCCTTCTTCGCATGTTTTCAGACAGATTGCAGCAAGACGTCAACCTAAATCCATATTATTCTCCCCCACAACCTAGATTGCAAGTAGCGTAAGTTAACATTAGAGTAAAGCAACAGTTAATGTCCGCATGACAGGTGGAGTGAGGTGTGGGTGCAGTAAGGTGACAGGTTACTGGTGCCGTGCCTAGTACCGCCGGTAAAACGAGGATCAAGCCTCCACCTGTGCCCCTGAAACTACACCTCACCCATCGTGAGAATTAGGGGGGATCCTGAGGCTGCCCTGTGTAGACCACTCGGCCTCTTCCAGTCTCCCTGTGTTTCTATGTTCTTATGTTCTTATGTGATGAAGTCATTTTCCCCCACAGCTTAGGTTACCAGTAGTGTAAGTTAAGGGTAGTAATTTCCTCTTATTTCTCTCTTTACTGTAAAATTTCCATGTCCCTTTCTTCCTTAAAGGTACATGGTGTTCTCTTCTAACTATTTCCTGCCGGCACGTTGCCGGAGGGAGAGGTGGGTGGGGAGGAGCCTTCATCTATTCTGTCCTGTCCTACCACACGTAGATTACTAGTAGTAGCGGTAGTAAACAGACACCCTCGCCATAGACCGATAGGTCTTCTGGTGTCTGTTCTTCCTATGTATTCCTATGTATTCCTCCTCTTCCTACTCTTTAGTTTCCTTGTCATCCTTCTTCCTTGCCCCCCTCTTCTTCCTATCCTTTCTTTTCCTTCCCTTCCTTCTTCCTTACCCTCCTTTTCCTCTCCTTCTTACTCTTTCTTTTCCTTTGCTTTCTTCGTCCTTGCTGTCCTTTTCTTCTTCCTACTCTTTCTTATTTTCCCTTCCTCCTCCTCTTCCTCCTCCTCCCTTTTCCTTCTCTATCTTCCTTCCTCAGTGACTCTCAACCCTCCTTCTCTCTTCTTCCTTTCCCTCCACATCTCCTTTCCTCTGTTTCCCTTTGTCACCATTTCCATTAAAAAAAAATGGCAAAGTTAAAAAAATCCCCCTCCCCCCCAAAAAATAAAAAAAATCTTAACATATCGTAACTCCTTAAGACACACACACATATACAAGACTACGTGACTCCCTTCATAGCCTAAGGAGACGACGCCCTTAAGTCTCATGAGTGTGATGATGGAGAGAAAAAGTTGCTCGAGTTTCTGTTCTGTGGACGTGATGAGATGCATGTTCTCTGTGTGTATGTGTGTGTGTGTGTGTGTGTGTGTGTGTGTGTGTGTGTCCCCCTCTCTCTTTGTCTGTCTGTCTCTCACACACACACACCTAGTTTTGCACGTAATATATATATGCACGCAGGTTGAGGCCATTTCGTCACAAGTTTAAGCTATGCAGATTTCCTCAACTCCTAAACTTTCACACTTTCTTATTTTCTTGTTAGTGTGGGCGACAACAATAACATCAACAGCAAAAACAACAATAACAACGAGCTCCTTCCTTCCATTCTCTTTTTCAGTCTTTTCTTTTTGCTCTCCTTCCTTCTCCTTTTCCTCCTCTCTCTCCTTCCTCTTCTTTTCATTTTTTTTCTCATTCTCTTCTCCTTTGTTTTCCCTTCTCTTTTTCATCCTTTTCGTTCTCTTTTTCTTCTCTTACTTTCCTCTTTCCTTCCTCTCCTTCCTTCCTTTTTCCCTTCATACCTGTGTTATCCTTTCCTCTTTTCATTCTTTTTCTTATCCTTTTCCTTTCCTTCCTTTTCTCTTATATATTCTTCTCTTTCTCCTTTTTTTTACCTACCTTCCTTCTTTTCCTTTCTTCCTTTCCTTTCTCCCTTATTCTTCCATCTTCTTCCCTTCCTCTTCTCTTCCTCTCTTTATTTCTCTCATCTTCTTTTCCTTTCTTTTCCCTTCTTTTATCATGTCGCTCTTTTCCTTTCTCCCTATTCTTTCTCTTTTCTTCTTTTACTATCCTCTTCCTTTCCTCTCTTCCTTCCTTCCCTTTCCTCTGAATCTCTCCTCTCCATCTCTCTTTATAACCTCTTTCTCATCCTATTCTATTTCATTTTCCCTTTTATATCCCTCTTTCATCTCGTCTTTCTTATCCTTCCTTCCTTTTCTTCCTTAATTCTCTCTTCCTTCCTTCCTTTTCCTCTGAATCTCTCCTCTGAATCTCTCTTTTTAATCTCCTTCTCATCCTATTCTATTTCATTTTCCCTTTTATATCCCTCTTTCATCTCGTCTTTCTTATCCTTCCTTCCTATTCTTCCTTTATTCATCTCTTACTTTCTCTCCTCTTCCCACCCTCTTCTCTCTCCTCAACATCAACACAGCAAAGTATAATACCAATCAAGCTTTCTACAAGAGTTAAGTAAAGTCAAGCTTCTTATTCTTGCCTTTACTATATCTGTTCAAACCGGTCACGTAGACATCACTCACACACACACACACACACACACACACACACAGGCCACCAGTCGTATTGTCCCATTAGTGAGGCCAGGAGAGCAAGAGGAGACGTATGTACCTAGTGCCTACAGCAAGGTCAGAAAACTAGGTCAGTGTTCGCAAACCCCGCCGCCTCTCGCATCCACTTTTACCAAGGGCCGAAAAAGATGGGAAGGAAAGGGAAGGCTAGGGTAGGGTAGGGTAGTTAAAGGGAAGGGAAGGGTAGGTTAGGGGTAGGGTAGGGTAGGGTAGTTAAAAGGAAGGGAAGGGTAGGGAGGGAAAGGGTAGGTTAGGGAAAAGGAAGGAAAGGGTAGGGAGGGAAAAGAAAGGGAAGGGAAGGGAAGGGTAGGGTAGGGAAGGGAAGGGAAGAGTAGGGAGGGAAAAGAAAGGGAAGGGTAGGGTAGGGAAAGGGAAGGGAAGGAAATGGTAGGGAGGGAAAAGATAGGGAAGAGAAGGGAAGGGTAGGGGAAGGGAAGGGAAGGAAAGGGAAGGGTAGGGAAGGGAAGGAAAGGAATGATTTTTCTTTTCCTTCCTATTCATTCTTCTTTATTCTTCTTTCAATATCTTCTTCCCTCCCTCTCCTCCTTCCTTCCTTCCTTTTCCTCCTCCTTTCTCCTTTCCTCTTTTCACTTTTTTATCCTCTTCTCCTCCTTCCTTTTCTCCTTTATATCCTTCTCTTGCACCTTTTTTTCCCTCCCCTCCAAAGCCCGAAAAGGAGGGGCAGAAGAGGGGAGGAAGAAAGGGGAGGAGGAAAAGGATATCAGAAGTGCGCCTCTCCTCCCGAAATTGACCTCTCTTTCGGCCACCTCTTTTAATTATTTTTTAGGAGCAGCGAGTAGCTGGCTTTTTTTTATTATTGTTTCCTTTTTTGTGCCCTTGAGCTGCCTCCTTTGTTGTAAAAAAAACGAGGTAAAAAAACATGGAAAATGAGAAGAGGGAAAATAAAAGAAGGGAGAGGGGAAGGAAAGGAGGAGAGGAAGAAAGGAAGGGAGGAAGAAGGGGAAGGAGAAGTAGGGGGAAGTACTTTAAAACCTCCCTCCCCTCCCCTTCCCTTCCCCCTCCCATCCCTCCCCTTCCCTCCTTCATAAACACACTAGAAAACCTATTGCATGAAAAGCCCCTGTGAGTGTAGTAACGCGCCCCCCCCGTGTTTACCTTTTTCCCACTAAGCAAAAGTATAGAAAGTACCGTCACAGCTTAAGCGGATGATGAGGTTTTAAGCTGGCCAGTTTGTCACGTCTATTTACGCTTATTTTGGAGGAGGAGGAGGAGGAGGAGGAGGAGGAGGAAGAAAAAAAGAAAGGAGGAGAAAGTCGAGAAAAAAGAAAAAGAAATGAAAGGGAGAAAAAGAAAAAAAACACTCAGAAAAAGAATGATAAAAAGGAAAGGAGGAAGAAGAAAAGAAGTAAAATAAGAAGCAAAAAAGATGAAAAAGAAAAACGAAAAGGAGGAGAAGGAAGAAGCAAGGAAGGAAGAGCTAAGGAGGAGGAAGTTTGGGGAAGAAGAACAAAGAGTGGAGGAGGAGGAGGAAGAGGAAGAGGAAGAGGAGGAGGAGGAGGAGGAGGAGGAGGAGGAGGAGGAGAGCTAGTCTTAATGTATCGTTAGGGTGTGTGTGTGTGTGTGTGTGTGTGTGTGTGTTGCTTGTGATCTCGTGAGAACTTAAGGGAGGAGGAACAGGAGGAGGAGGAGGAGGAGGAGGAGACTAAGTGAATGAAGTGAGGGGAGGAGGAAGAGTAAGAGGAGGAGGAAGAAGAATAGGAGGAGGAGGGAGAAAAGGGTTAACAAAAGAGGAGTTATCAATGATGGGGGGGTGGAGGGGGGAGGGGGGGAGGTAGGGGGGGACACCAGGGGGGATAAGAGGGGGTAGGGGGAGGGGAGGGGGGGGCGGATGTTGGGGTAAGTCACGCGAGAATGAATGAAATTGTGTGGTTATTGTGAAGAGGAGGAGGAGGAGGAGGAGGAGGAGAAAGAAGAGGAGGAGGAAGAAGAAGATGCAGGGTGAGAGAGAGAAAGATGAGGGAAGGAAAGTGAAAAAAGTATAGTAAGGTAGAGAGAAGAGAAAGGAAAGGAAACATGGAAACATGGAAACATGGAAACGCAGGCAACAGAAAGACAGGAGGAGAGAGGGAAGGAAGGAGGAGGAGGAAAGGAGGAGAGAGAGAGAGAGAGAGAGAGAGAGAGAGAAGAGAGGAGAGAGAGAGAGAGAGAGAGAGAGAGAGAGAGAGAGAGAGAGAGAGAGAGAGATGAATGAATTAAGCACTTGATTGTCGGAAGTATAAAAAGACTAGGAAAGAAGAAGAAGAAGAAGAAGACCAGAGAGAGAGAGAGAGAGAGAGGACGATCATGCACGTACTTATAAACGTTCTCTCTCTCTCTCTCTCTCCTAATTACTTCTCACACCATTTTCTGAAACGTTTCGTGGTTGGTCTGTCCTCCTCCTTCTCCTCCTCCTTTAATTCAAGTGAAGCGACGCAGCGCAGAGATATCGGCAGGAGTTACTTCTCGAACAGTGTTGTCCGCCACTGCAACAACCTTCCAGCAGAGATAGTTAGTGTGGAAACAATCGACTCCTTCAAGAATCGCACTGATCGTCACTTCGCTGCGTCGGGAGTGAACTAAATGTATCCTCGAGTACGCGCAGAAGTGCCTAAGCCCGTATTCTTAACCACCTCGCCTCCCAGAAACATGTATTGGACAAGGCTTTCGTAGGAGTTTGGGGTATTTCCTGGGGTAGTTATATGGCCCTGGTGGTAGCCTGACCCTTCTTCTGTACCATGAACCTGAAAAAACACTCCCAAGAACCCGATTAATCTCCTTTTCGACCTAAGGAAAGCGTTGATGTGAGAAGAGAGCGTTGAAGAATACCGATATTAATCCCTTCCGCTGGTCACCTGTGTGGCTGATGGATTCATTAAACCACTGAAAGAAGGCCGCCTCAGTGAATCAATAGGCTTTCTGCTGCTTGCTCGTCCATGTTTCTATGCTTCCTCCTCCTCCTCCTCCTCTTCCCTCTTCCTGTGATGCGTGCCGGTCGCTGCGATGAGAGTTTTGTATTTTTTTTTTCTTTCCTGCGTAGTGTGTGTGTGTGTGGCTGCTTTCCCACGCGGAGAAGCGGCCCTGTGTGTGTGTGTGTGTGGAGTCTATACGTCCAATTTCGTTCTGAGTTTTTTTATATTTTTTGCTTCGTGTGATATGCTCCCTCCCACCCACCCACCCACCCCCCAAAAAAAAGCGAATTTGATCTCGTTTTCTTTTAAATGTGTTATGTTTGTGGTGGTATGTATATGTGGGGGGAGGGGGGGGGGCGCGTGTGTGTGTGTGTGTGTGTGTGTGTGTGTGTGTGTGTGTGCAAACAAAAATAATTCACATACACCCACAAACAAAATCAGGCCTGACATATTAGAAAAAAAATAGAAAAAGGAAAAGAGAAAATTGGGGAGATTGACGGAATTAGAAACACGCACACACACACACACACACACACACACACACACACACACACACACACACACACACACATTCGTCAAGTTATCATCAATTATTATGTCACACTATTTATACATTATTAACTTACTGATACATTGTTTTTTTTATTGTTTTTATTTGCAGGTAAGAACGAAGCAGAGACAAAACATACTTCAACGCAACGAGAAAGGGAGGTTAGTGTGTGTGTGTGTGCGTGTGTGTGTGTGTGTGTGTGTGTGTGTGTGTGTGTGTGTGTGTGTGTGTCGATTTATTTATTGAAGTATTTTAACCTCTCTCTACCTTTATACTGTGTGTGTGTGTGTGTGTGTGTGTGTGTGTGTGTGTGTGTTCCACCTTTAGCATTTTCTTATCATAATGTTTAGTGCTCCATCCCACCATTTGTCAAGGGGGGAGGGGGGATAGGGAGGAGAGAGGAAGAGGGGAGAGGAGGATGGGGAGGGGGGAGAGAGAGGGGAGAAGGAGAGATAGGGAGGAGAGAGGGAGAGGGGAGGGAGGAAGAAATAGGAGAGAAGGGAAAGTGATACGAAGGAGAAGAGGAGAGAGAGAGAGAGAGAGACCCCTCCGCTTATCTCTCGACGCGTGTCTCGCCTAACCGTGATGTCTCAAGGCCAGTGGGGAGGGGGGAGGGGAGGGGAGGAGGGGATCAGAAATAAGGGTGGGGGAAGGGGAGGAAAGGTGAGAGAGAGAGAGAGAGAGAGAGAGGAAATAAGGTAAGTGAAAAACGTATTGTGAATAATTTTTTTTCTCTTCTTTCCTTCATCTTTTCATTCATTCATTCTTCTTTTCTTCCTTTTTTTTTACTTGGAATTCGTTTTCTTTCACTCTCTTCTTCCTTTTGCTCTATTTTCTTTTTTTTATCTATTCATAAAAATGTTGTCATCTACTTCCTTTTCCTTTCTCGTATTTCATTCCCTCCTTTTTTAAATTTGTTTCCCCTTTCTTTTGCATCTTTTCAGTTTTCTTTTCCCACGTTTTCAGGTTTTCTTTAGTTTCCGTCTCAACCCTTTCCTTCCCTTCCCTTCCCTTTCCTCCCTTCCTCTACACTCTCTTTTCATCTCTTCCTTTCCCTTCCCTTCCTGTTCATACCCTACCATACCTTTCCCTTCCCTTCCCTTCCCTTCCCTACCATACCCTTCCCTTCCCTTCCCTTCCCTTCCCTTCCCCTCCCTTCCCCTCCCTTCCCTTCTCTTCCCTTTTCTTCCTTTACCTTCCCTTTCCTTTCCTTTCCAACCCTTCCTTTCCCATTCTTCCCTTCCCATCCCTTCCCTTCCCTTCTCTTCCCTTCCCATTCCTTCCCTTCTATTCCCTTCTTCCTTTTCCATTCCTTTCCCTTCTATTCCCTCCCCTTCTCTTCCTATCCCTTCCATTCCCTTCCCTTCCTTCTCCTTCCAACCCTTCCCTTCCCTTCCCATTCCTTCCATTCTATTCCCTCCCCTTCTCTTCCTATCCCTTCCCTTCCCTTCCCTTCCCTTCCCTCCGGTTTCCTTATCTCAGGACGCCTTTAGCGGTAAACACCAGGTGCCTGCAGGTTGCCCTAGGGGGGAGGGGGGGAGGGGGTGAAGGGGAGTATGTAAGGGTGGATATGGAGTGGGTAGGAAGGGGTGGATAGGAAGGGGTGGGTAGAAGGGGGTTGCGGTGTGTTTAGGGTTTGGGTTGGACTGGGTGTTTCCTTACCCTATCTTATTTTACCTTACTTTACCTTACCTTACCTTACCTTAGCTTTCTTTCCCTTCCCACATCACTCTCCCCCTTTCTTCCTATTTCCATCCTTTCCCTTCCCTTCCCTTCCCATCCTTTCCCTTCCCAATCCTTTCCTTCCCTTTCCTTCCCATCCTTTCCATTCCTTTTCCATCCCTTCCCGTTCCCTTCCCATTCTTTCCCTTCTCATCCTATCCCTTCCCTTTCCTTACCTTCCCTTCCTATCCTTTCCCTTCCGTTCCCTTTCTTTCCCTTCCCATCCCTCCCCTTCCCTTCCCTTCCCTTCCCATCCTTTCCCATCCCTTTCCTTCCCTTCCTTTCCTATCCCTTTCCTTCCCTTCCCTTCCCGTCCCTTCCCTTCCTATCCTTTCCCTTCCCTTCCTTTCCTTTCCCTTCTCTTCCCATCCCATCCCTTTCTTGTCCTTCCCTTCCCTTCCCGTCCCGTCCCTTCTCTTCCCAACCCTTCCCTTCCCGTTCCCTTCCCTTCCCATGCTTTCCCTTCTCTTCAATACCCATCCCTTTCCTTCCCATCCTTTCCCTTCCGTTCCCTTCCCCTCCCATCTCTTTCCTTCCCTTCTCTTTCCTTCCTACCCCTTTCCTTCCGCCCCCTTCTCTTCCCTTCTTTTCCCTTCCCACTTCACTTCCCCTTTCATCCTCTCCCTCTTTCTTCCCTATCCCACTCCCCCCTTCCTCTTACCCCCTTCCTCCTCCCCCACCCCCGGAAACATAAAAATAAGAAGTCTGTTGCTTATGTGTCTTACTGTTGTTTGTATATATGTATGTTTTTTTTTTGTGTGTATGTTTGTGTATGTTTATGTTGATTTACCTTCCTTCCTTGTTGCTATTTATTTTATTTATTGGTGGTGATGATGGTGGTAGTGGTGGTGGTGGTAGTGATGTTGTTGTTGTTGCCTTACTAACCTTTTACAATCCAATTTTTATCCAGTTTCCTCCTATCCTCCATCTCTCTCTCTCTCTCTCTCTCTCTCTCTCTCTCTCTCTCTCTCTCTCTCTCTTCTCCCTTTTCCGTTTATTTTTCTATCCCTCTCCTTTCCTTTCCTTTCCTTGCCTTTCCTTACTCTATGCACCCGCCTTCTCTCCTTCCTCTTCTCTCCCTTCTTTTCATTTCCCTCTTTTATTTTCTCCATCCCTCTCCTTTCCTCTCCTTTTCTTTCCTTTCCTTAACTCTATTCACCCGCCTACTCTCCTCTCTTTCCTCTCTCTCCTCTTCCTGCTCTCTCTCTCTCTTCCTCCAGAGAGAGAGAGAGAGAGAGAGAGAGAGAGAGAGAGAAAGGTGACGTAAGCGCTTAACCAGAAATCTTTGCATGTAAACTTGGTCGATATCTTTTCTTTCTCTCTCTCTCTCTCTCTCTCTCTCTCAACAACAGGATGACGCAAATACTACACCAGTGATAATCCGTGTGTGTGTGTGTGTGTGTGTGTGATAATGGCATCTGTGTCATAACTACCTCTTTTATTGTGCTCTGATATGCCTCTTTGTCTCTGTTTGTAACCCACCTTTTCAAACATTTCATCACACACACACACACACACACACACACACACACACACTTGACAACGCTATCGTAGAGGACGTTGTGTTGTAGTATGTCCAAGGGTGTAGTCCGTTTCATTCCGTCTGTCCACTCGCGAACGTACGTAGATGTGGCACTGTGTATTGCGAGTTCGTGGTTGCGTGAAGATCAACTTTATATTTTCAGTGATATATTTGAATGCCGTTTTGGATCGATAATCTACCATACAAGCTCACGAAAGAACAACTTGTATATCAAACGGTATAGTCTGATCATATTTCCCTTCCCTTCCTATCCCTTTCCTTCCCTTCCCTTCCCTTCCCATCTGTTCCCTTCCCTTGCCTTCCCATCCGCTCCCTTCCCTTCCTTTTCCTTCTCTTCCATTCCCTTCCCTTCCATTCCCTTCCCTTCCCTTCCTTTCCCCTCCCAATCCTTTCCTTCCCTTTCCCTCCCATCCTTTCCCTTCCCATCTCTTCCCATCCCTTCCATTCCTTTTCCTTCCCTTCCCGTTCCCATACTTTCCTTTCTCTTCAATACCCATCCCTTTCCTTCCCTTTCCTTCCCATCCTTTCCCTTCCGTTCCCTTCCCTTCCCATCTCTTTCCTTCCCTTCCCTTTCCTTCCTACCCCATATTTCATCTCATTCAGGTGCACAAAGTGATATCTGGCTGTATAAGTGTCTATACATAAGGAAATAACATGGGTAGCCTAATATTGGAAATAGCCTAGCATCGCGCTCAACACTTATTTAATGTTTCATGTTATCTCGATTATTAAACGTTATTTGCATGCAGTAAATCATTAAAATACCCTTTAATATACCCTAAATGAGCTATCTACCAATGAATTTGAAAAAAAACATAGATCGTTCGAGCATGACGTGACTGTGTTATTTGATACAAGCTTGTCTTTTCGTGAGCTTGTGTGTTAGCTTATCGATGCAAACGACCGAGTTGTTTTTTGTATACATAAACACTCAAATATATTACTGAAAAATAAGCTTGAATGTCTATCACAACAGTTGATTTTCACGTATTCACGAACTAGAAATACGCAGGTACCACATCCATCAAAAATCCCGCTTTGTTGGCGGACAGACGGAATGAAACAGACTTAAGTAGTGTTACGGTATGAGCCTAGTGATAATAATTTGACAAGGAAAGTGAAAAGGAATCTTGAGAACCCGACCGAGCTTCTTTGTGGCCTTGGGAATAAGTCGTTGTGAGAACCGAGAGCGTTCAAGAATAAGAGAATAAGAACAAGGGCTTGTGACGGTGTGTTCCTCGTGTGATAGTTTGACAAGGAAAGTGGAAAACAGCTATGAGGACCTTACTAGTCTGCTCTGTGGCCTTGGGAAAGTTGTTGTGAGAGCCGAAACCCTTCAAGAATAAGGGCTTTTGATAGTGTGTGTGTGTGTGTGTGTGTGTGTGTGTGTGTGGAAGGTGAGGGGGGGAGGGGGTAACAGCAAGCAGAGGAGAGGAGAGGAGAGGAAAGGAAAGTAAAGGAAAGGAGAGGAGAGAAGATGGAGAGATAGGGATGTGTGGGATTGAAAGGAAGGGAAGGGAAGGGGGTGCGGAGCTTACACGGAAGGAAGTCCCTGAACCCTCCCTGCTTAACGCTTGACTTTTCCGCAGACTCACTCAAACAGTTGCCTCCGCCTGTCACACGGTGTCTCCTGCCTCGCCGAAGTGTGATAAACTCTGCTTGCGTGTTTGTTTGGGCGCCGATAACGACCACACAGACGGGGACC
>NC_066528.1:15252014-15337014 GCF_024679095.1 Eriocheir sinensis | reverse complement strand
GGAAAGGAAGCGTGAATGAATGTGATCAAGAGGAATGTTAAAGAAGAAAAAGAAAAAGAAGAACCAGAAGAAGAACAAGAAAAAGAATATGAAGACAAAGAAGAGAAGAATAGTAAAAAGAAAACGAAGATGAAGAGGAAGAAAAAGAAGATGAAGAAGAAGACGAAAAAGGAAAAAAGAAGAAGAAAAAAAAGTTGAAGAAGAAAAAGAAAACGAGGAGGAAGAAGAAAGAAAGAGAAAGAAAGAAAGAAAGACAGATAGAGAGACAGGCCAGCAGTGAAGATATCGATACTGCAAGAAGATGGAAGAAAGAGAAACGATCAATTTGAATAAAGACTGATTGGAATAGAATGAGATAGACAGGTAATGAGAGGTGAGTGGAGGGAGGGAGAGAAAGGGAGGGAGGGAGAGAAAGAGATATGAAGAAACAGTGAGAGACCAATAAGGAAAATAATATAAGAAAAACAGAGATAAAGATGATTTAAAAGAAGATAGGAAGGGAAAAGTGAAGAAAAGGGAAAGGAAAGGAACAGAACAGAAGGAAAGGGAAGGTAAGGGAGAAGAAGAGAAGGGAAAGGAAAGGAAGGAGAAGGAAAGTAAAGGGAAGGGATGGGAGGGAAAAGGAAGAGAAGGAAAAGGACAAAGAGGAAAAGAGAGGGAAAGGGAAGGGAAGGGAAAGGAAAGGGAAGGAAGCAGAAGGAAAGTAAAGGGAAGGGATTGGAAGGAAAAAGAAGGGAAGGGAAAGAGCAAAGAAGAAAGGAGAGAGAAAGGGAAGGGAAAGGAAAGGGAAGAAAAGAGAAGGAAAGTAAAGGGAAGGGATGGGAGGGAAAAGGAAGAGAAGGAAAAGGACAAAGAGGAAAAGAGAGGGAAAGGGAAGGGAAGGGAAAGGAAAGGGAAGGAAGCAGAAGGAAAGTAAAGGGAAGGGATGGGAAGGAAAAAGAAGGGAAGGGAAAGAGCAAAGAAGAAAGGAGAGAGAAAGGGAAGGGAAAGGAAAGGGAAGAAAAGAGAAGGAAAGTAAAGGGAAAGGATGGGAAGGAAAAAGAAGGGAAGGGAAAGAGCAAAGAAGAAAGGAGAGAGAAAGGGAAGGGAAAGGAAAGGGAAGAAAAGAGAAGGAAAGTAAAGGGAAGGGATGGGAAGGAAAAAGAAAAGAAGGGAAAGGAAAGGGAAGGGAAGGGAGAGAGCAATATTGAAATTAATATAACAACAACAGAGATGGAGATGATTCAAAAGTTTACTGACAGTGAATATGAATTGTGTGAACTGACTGACAATGAATCTAATGATGAATATGATGATGATAATGAAGATAGTGATGATGATAATGATGAAAAATATGATGGTTTTCAGATATTGTTGGACATCATTATGACGTTGAAATTAATATATTTTACAAGGACGTGGAAATGTGAAATAATAGTAATAATAACAATAATAATAATAATAATAATAATAATAATAATAATAATAATAATAAGAGAGAGAGAGAGAGAGAGAGAGAGAGAGAGAGAGAGAGAGAGAGAGAGAGAGAGAGAGAGAGAGAGAGAGAGAGAGAGGTGGTTACTGTGAGACGTAGTTGCTAGGTGCACACACACACACACACACACACACACACATACACACACACGGGACATTAATAACATTTCTCTTTCTTCCTTTTCTCTTTTTTTTCTGTGCTTGAGAGAGAGAGAGAGAGAGCAGTAAAAACCTCAAATGACACAGTAAAGGAACAACCTGGCACGCCGCTGTCTTAAAGAGGTGAAAAATAGCCTTAAGGAGGAGGAGGAGGAAGAAGAGGAAGAGGAGGAAGAGGAAGAAGAAGAAGAAGAAGAGAAAGAGGAGGAGGAGAACAAAAGGCAAAAAAAAAAAAAAAAATACAAAACACATTATATCTCACATTCTCTTTCCACCTTCACATGTTTCTTTGATCTGTGGTAGTGGTGATGATGATGGTGATGATGGTGGTGGTGATGGTGATGATTTGTATGTAAGGTATGTGGTGATGAGTGCTTGGGTGAGATGACAGAGGAGGGGGAGGAAGAGGTGAGGTAATGTGGTGGTATGTTGTAAGGTGTGGAGTAGGTGGGGACAGGGTGGGAGAGAGTATGTGGGTATGTGGGTATGGGTATGTGGTGGCTATGTTGTGGTGGTGTAGGGGGATATGTGGTGTGGGAATGTGGTAGTTTTGTGGGTATGTAGGTATTGGTATGTGGTTTATGATGTGGCTATGTTGTGGGTGTGAAATGGTGTGGTGATGTAGAGGGATATGTTGTGTGGGTATGTGGGTATGGGTATGTGGTTTATGGGGTGGCTATGTTGTGGTGCGTGATGGTATGATGATGTAGGGGAATATGTGGCCTGGGAATGTGATGGGTGATATGTGGGTATGTGATGATATGTGGTGTATAGGGTCGCTATGTTGTGGTGTGTGATGGTGTGATCATGTAGGGGGATATGTGGTCTGGGAATGTGATAGTTATGTGGGTATGAGGTGTATGGGGTGGCTATGTTGTGGTGTGTCATGGTGTGGTGATGTAGGAGAGTATGTGGCCTGGGAATGTGATAGTTATGTGGGTATGTAGGTATGGGTATGTGGTTTATGGTGTGGCTATGTTGTGGTGTGTCATGGTGTGGTGATGTAGGGGGGTATGTGGTCTGGGAATGTGATGGTGTTTATGTGGGTATGTGATGGTATGTGGTGTATGGGGTGGCTATGTTGGGGTGTGTCATGGTGTGGTGATGTAGGGGGAGTATGTGGCCTGGGAATGTGATAGTTATGTAGGTATGGGTATGTGGTTTATGGGGTGGCTATGTTGTGGTGTGTGATGGTATGATGATGTAGGGGAATATGTGGTCTGGGAATGTGATGGTGTTTATGTGGGTATGTGATTGTATGTGGTGTATAGGGTCGCTATGTTGGGGTGTGTCATGGTGTGGTGATGTAGGGGGAGTATGTGGCCTGGGAATGTGATAAATATGTTGCATTTTTTTTCCTTTCTTTTTTCTTTTTGTTTTTTTTTTCTTGTTTTTCTTCTTCTTCTTCTTGTTCTTTCTTTTCTCATTACTATTCTTATTTTTATTCATTTTATTATTACTATTTTTACTCGATATGGCAAGGCAACAATTATAGTTTTTTTCCGCCTCTATTCCATATAAATAAAATCGTATGAGATATTATATTTATCCTTGGCAGTCATCATTACCTTTCCTATCCTCTATTACATATAAACAAAACAATCTCAGACTTTTATCCAATCACCTAATATATCTTTAAGTCTTGGGGAGGCAGGACTCATGATTCCCTTCTTCTCTATTGCATATAAGTAAAAGAATCAATCTCTTAACATATAAACAAAACAATCTCAGCACTCATGATTCCCTTCTTCTCTTTTGCATATAAGTAAAAGAATCAATCTCTTAACATATAAACAAAACAATCTCAGCACTCATGATTCCCTTCTTCTCTATTGCATATAAGTAAAAGAATCAATCTCTTAACATATAAACAAAACAATCTCAGCACTCATAATTCCCTTCTTCTCTATTGCATATAAGTAAAAGAATCAATCTCTTAACATATAAACAAAACAATCTCAGCACTCATAATTCCCTTCTTCTCTATTGCATATAAGTAAAAGAATCAATCTCTTAACATATAAACAAAACAATCTCAGCACTCATAATTCCTTCTTCTCTATGCATATAAATAAAAGAATCAATCTCTTAACATATAAACAAAAATCTCAGCACTCATAATTCTTCTTCTCTATTGCATATAAGTAAAAGAATCAATCTCTTAACATATAAACAAAACAATCTCAGCACTCATAATTCCTTCTTCTCTATTGCATATAAAAAGAATCAATCTCTTAACATATAAACAAAACAATCTCAGCACTCATAATTCCTTCTTCTCTATTGCATATAAGTAAAGAATCAATCTCTTAACATATAAACAAAACAATCTCAGCACTCATAATTCCCTTCTTCTCTATTGCATATAAATAAAAGAATCAATCTCTTAACATATAAACAAAACAATCTCAGCACTCATAATTCCCTTCTTCTCTATTGCATATAAGTAAAAGAATCAATCTCTTAACATATAAACAAAACAATCTCAGCACTCATGATTCCCTTCTTCTCTATTGCATATAAGTAAAAGAATCAATCTCTTAACATATAAACAAAACAATCTCAGCACTCATAATTCCCTTCTTCTCTATTGCATATAAATAAAAGAATCAATCTCTTAACATATAAACAAAACAATCTCAGCACTCATAATTCCCTTCTTCTCTATTGCATATAAGTAAAAGAATCAATCTCTTAACATATAAACAAAACAATCTCAGCACTCATAATTCCCTTCTTCTCTATTGCATATAAGTAAAAGAATCAATCTCTTAACATATGAACAAAACAATCTCAGCACTCATAATTCCCTTCTTCTCTATTGCATACAAGTAAAAGAATCAATCTCTTAACATATAAACAAAACAATCTCAGCACTCATGATTCCCTTCTTCTCTATTGCATATAACTAAAAGAATCAATCTCTTAACATATAAACAAAACAATCTCAGCACTCATAATTCCCTTCTTCTCTATTGCATATAAGTAAAAGAATCAATCTCTTAACATATAAACAAAACAATCTCAGCACTCATAATTCCCTTCTTCTCTATTGCATATAAATAAAAGAATCTGAATCTCTGTCTTTCTGTCGTGGCGAGGCGAAGCAACACAACAGCACCCGTCAGAAGTGTCACCCATCCTCGTGTTGTCGGCGGGTTGTCAACATTTAAACACACGGTTGTCTCACATGCGGCAATGGGGAGTGTCAACAGGGCGTGCGTCAGGGTGCCTCCTCGTCGCCTGCAGTGTTTGTCGCCTCGCTAATCAACGCGGACGAGAGCTGACTGGCCACCTGTGAATGTTGTTAGGTAGTGAGTTGGGGAGATGTTGCTCGTCATGGAGCTGACACACACACACACACACACACACACACACACACACACACACACACGGGAGCTTCAGTGATGTGTTTGAAGTGTTTTGATGGCTACGTTTTGCTTCTCTGCTTGACTTTAATGTTTTCAAGAGAGGAGTTGATCAAGACATCTCATCTCTCACACCGCTTTGGATTCTTTTTAGGAGCAGCGAGTAGCGGGCTTTTTTTTATTATTGTTTTCTTTTTTGTGTGCCCTTGAGCTGTCTTCTTTGTTGTAAAAAAAAACACTTGTAATGTTTGAGTTTGTGTGTATTTCCACGTTTTTGTGTTTAGGGAGAAGCGTCTTAGTGTTTTTTTTCTGCTGTATCTTTTGTTTTGTATCTGTTTTTGCCTCATTTGCTGTATAAAATAATAATGATAAGGAAATAGAGCTTAAAGAACAGTCTCTCTCTCTCCAAGTTCTCTGTATTTTTCTTTCTTTGATTATTTTTATTTATTATTGTTATTTTCAAGTCAACCGCTTATTAACTTGCATTTCCAGGGGGTAGTTTTATGACCCCTCCGGTAGTCTGATCGTTCCTCTGTACCATGAACCTAAAGAAACACGCACTGGAACCCGATTGACCTCCTTTGCGGCCTTTCTAAATAGTGGATGTGAGAGGCGGACGCATTTTAGATTACCGACCTTTACCATCCACCTTTTAGAACCCTCACATCGTCTATTAAGTTCCCTCTCTATTGTAACTCGGCGTCGTGATATGGTGTAGTTAATCGGTCTAGTTATGTGTGCTATAGGGGGGGCTTCGTGGTGCAGTGGTTAGCACACTTGGCTCACAACCGAGAGAGCCTGGGTTCGATTCCCGGGTGGAGTGGAAAAAATTGGGCGGCTTTTCCGATACCCTACGCCCCTGTCCACCCAGCAGTGAATGGGTACCAGGTATTAATCGGGGGTTGTGTCCCGTCTCCTGGGGTCTGTTCCCTTCTCCTATAATTCCTTCCCCTTCTGTCTTTCTCCGACATATGACCACAGATGCTGCGCCGACTAAACGAAACTTTCCTATGTGTGTTATCTTCATTGTTACTGAGGTTGCAGGTTATAGGATGCAGAGAGCGTCGTTGATGGAGGCGGTATACAACACTGGACCCTAGACCGACCCTTGAGGAACACCACGACGAACAGTTTTGGGTCCGCTAGTGTTTAGTCTGTATCAACGCTCTCGATTGCGGTCCAACCTTCCCTCCTTGCTTTCCACACACACACACACACACACACACGTTCGAATCCCGTCAATGCAGATTTTCCTTGTATTTGCCTATTTGTTAAAGAATCGAGTGTTTGCATATGTGTTAGATGTAGATAGATAGATAGAATAGGGGAATGATAGCAAAGGGAAGGGGGAGAAAGGGAGGAAAAGGGGAAGAGGGCAGCAGGTAAGGGGTAAGGAGGAACATGAAGAGAAGGGGAAGGAGAAGAAGGAGAGAGGAAGGGAAGGTTAGGGAACAAGAGGAAGAGGAGGAGGAGAGGGTATAAGGAAGAAGGAGATAAGGGACATGAAGGAAAGAGGTAGGAAAGGGGTAAAGAGGGACAGAAGAGGAAGG
This sequence comes from Eriocheir sinensis, assembly GCF_024679095.1. Classification (NCBI taxonomy): domain Eukaryota; kingdom Metazoa; phylum Arthropoda; class Malacostraca; order Decapoda; family Varunidae; genus Eriocheir; species Eriocheir sinensis. The sequence continues at coordinate 15,330,464 of NC_066528.1, read as the reverse complement.
GAAGAGGAAGGGAAAGGGAGGGAGAAGGGTAAGGAGAACAAGAGGAGGAGGAGGAGGAGGAGAAGGAAGAGGAGAACGAGGAATAAGGAGATGGATGAGGAGGGACAAAGTAAAAGGGGTAGAGGAAAGGGAAAAGGGCAGCAGGGAAGAGGTGAGAAGGGGCATGAAAGGAAGGGGAAGGGGAGAGAGAGAGGGTAAGACGAGATAGGAGATAAAATGGAAAGAAAACAAGAGTAGGAGAGGAGGAAGAGGAGGAGAGGGTATAAGAGAGGGGAGAAAAGGGCAGCAAGAAAATGAGCAGGGGCAGGGGAGGGGAAGGGAGGCAGCAGGGAACAAGAGGAGGGGGAGGAGGAGGAGGGCAGGGTACAAGAAAGGGATGTAAGCTCTCCGTCACTGTCAATCACGTGTCTTATTAGCAAAACATGACTTCGCTTTGTGGTCAGTCAGTCAGTCACACACTCACTCACTCACTCACCAGTCACTTTGTACTTCGATAGCTTGTGCTGAAGAAGAGGAAGAGGAATACATATGATACATAGGAATACATAGGAAGAACAGACACCAGAAAATCTGTCGGTCTATGGCGAGGGTGTCTGTTTACTACCGCTACTAATAGTGATCTACGTGTGGTAGGACAGGACAGAATAGATGAAGGCTCCTCCCCACCCACCTCTCCCTCTGGCAACGTGCTGGCAGGAAATAGTTAGAAGAGAACACCATGTGCCTTTAAGGAAGAAAGGGACATGGAAATTTTAAAGTAAAGAGAGAAATAAGAGGAAATTACTACCCTTAACTTACGCTACTGGTGACCTAAGCTGTGGGGGAAAATAACATGCCATTAGGCTGTAGTCGTGCTGCAGTCTGCCTGACACATACGAAAAAGGGTCAGTAAACAGTGTATGTAGTTGATTCTTAAAACATTATAAAAGCTAGTATTTAGTTTGACTGCCCACGATGGGGTGAGATGTAGTTTCAAGGGTTACCGGTAGAGGTTCGATCCTCGTTTACCTTCGGTACGGGTGCACGCTCCAGCATCCTGTTAACCTTACTGTTCCCATACCTCGCTCATCAGTTGTATGTTGCGTACATTAAGTTTTTTCTTTACTCTGTTGTTAACTTACGCTACTGGTGGCCTAAGCTGTGGGGGGAAATAACATGTCTGCAGGTTGTAGTCGTGCTGCAGTGTGCCTGGAACATACGAAAAAGGGTCAGTATAATCTTATATCCCTGAAGTACTTATCCAATGAAGACTTGAAGCTATTGATACTCTGTGCGCTAACTACTGACGGTGGGAGTCTATTCCAGTGATCGACGACTCTAGTATTGAAAAAACTGCGCGCCAATGTGTTACATCTGTTTCCCTTTAACTTCATACCGTTGCTGCGTGTTACTGTGTTGGTGTCTCTGAAATAGACTATCTGGGTTAATGTTTTCGAATCTATTAAGGATTTTGAACAGGAGGAGGAAAAACAGGAGGAGGAGGAGGAGGAGGATTGAATAAAGAAAGGGTAGGAAAGAATAGAAAAGGATTATTGGAAGAGGAAGCAGAGGAAAGATGAATGAAGGGAAAGGAAGAAGATTATGAAAAAGAGTAAAGAAGAGGTTAGGTTTGGTTAGGTTAGAAAGTAAAACAAACATATATATATATATATATATATATATATATATATATATATATATATATATATATATATATATATATATATATATATATATATATATACAGACATACAGATAGACAGGCAGACAGACAGACAGCTTGTATTATTGATGTGATTAATTTGATATACTTACAGACTTATTTACAGACAGGATGCAGAAAACAAAAACATATACAAACATACATACATACAGACAGACAGACAGACAAAGACAGATCTACATATATAACCTGTTTTTCGTGAATGTAGGTGAGCTAATGTACCGATTATCATACAGACAGAGACAGACAGACAAACAGATAGACAGACAGACAGACAGACAGACAGACAGACAGACACACACACACAGATAGATACTGAAGCAAGCACACCTATATAAACAGATATACACAGACACAGACGTAGCACAGACAGGAAGAAGACAGACAAAGAAAAAGCAGAGGAAGAAACAGAGAAATTAATGGCAAACAGACAAATTTAAACTAATTGAGGAGAAGAAAAAAAGACAGACAAAGAGGAAAAAATAAACATAAAAAAAAAAATACAAGGGGACGCAGACAGACAGACACTTTCTTAACACTGTACAAGGACAGACAGGAGGATGGAATATGATACAGCCTTATACTCACTACCAGACAGACAGACAGACAGACAGACAGACAGATAGTGGATAACCTCTCATTAGCCACCATGAATATAAAGAAAGGGAGGAGGAGGAGGAGGAGGAGGAGGAGGAGGACGTTGTATATGGAAAGAGTAACAAAGAGGAGAGAAAAAGGATGATTGGAAGAGGAAGAAAGAGAGAATGAAGGAAACAAAAGAAAGAAGGAAGGAAGGAAATAAGGAAAAGTGACTGAAAGAGGAAAAGATGATGATAGAAGAGAAGGAGGAAGAGGAAGAGAAGGGAAAAGGAGGAAGAAAAGATGGAAAAGGAGAGAGGAAAACAGAATGATAGAAAAGAAAAGGGAAAATGAATAAAGAGAGAAAGATGGATAAGAAAAAATGATAAAAAAAATTGTGGAGGAGAAATTTATGAAGAGAAGAAGAGAGGGGAAGAGGAAGAAAGGGAAGAAGAAAAGGAAGAAAATGAGGAAGAAAAGGAAGAAAGAGTTAAAGGTGATAGAAAGCCAAACGTCCTTGAGAGAGAGAGAGAGAGAGAGAGAGAGAGAGAGAGAGAGGTTTAGCATGACATTTGGCGTTACTCCCTCTCTCTCTCTCTCTCTCTCTCTCTCTCTTTAGAAGTCTTGCCGGCGAGACAGACAGGACAAAGGAGGAGGAGGAGGAGGAGGAGGAGGAGGAGGAGGTAGATTCCGTAAACCCTAAATATACTCTCTCTCTCTCTCTCTCTCTCTCACACATACTCGAAGGCTGGCAGTTATTCGCTTCATTGTTTCCTCCTCCTCCTCCTCCTCCTCCTCCTCCCCCTCCTCCTCCTCCTCCTCATGTTTCTTTATATTCATCGAACTTAATGAGGTTTGTCGCCGTGTGTGTGTGTGTGTGTGTGTGTGTGTGTGTGTGTGTGTGTGTGGAATCAGCTGTTTATGTCTGTATTTATAACGCTTGTCTGCCAATTCAAATGCCTCTCTGTCTGTCTGTCTGTTTGTGTGTGTGTGTGTGTGTGTGTGTGTGTGTGTGTGTGAGGGGTAGGAGAGGGGAGAGGGAGGGGGAGGGGGAGAGGGAGAGACCACGGAGGGGGGCACAAGAGGAAGGAGGGAGGGAAAATGTGATAATGGCGGAGGAAAGGAGGGAGGAAGGAAAGATGGAGAGATGGAGGGGGAATAGGTAAGAATGGAGGGGGGATGGAGGGAGGGAGGTAACACTGTAAGGGGGGAGAGGGTGGGGGAGGTAACAGTGGAGGGGAGGAAAGGGGGAGAGATAAAAGTGGAGGAGGAGGAGAGGTGGAAGGTAACAGTGGAGGGGTTAAGGTTGACATGGTGGAGAGATGAGAGGTAAGAATTGAGGGGTGGAGGAAGGGGAGAGGGGCTAGGTGGGGGGTGCAAAGGTAAGGGGGTGAGGGGAGGTGGAGGAGGAGGAGAGGTGGAAGATAACAGTGGAGGGGTTAAGGTAGGTAGGTAGGAATTGAGGGGTGGAGGAAGGGGGAGACGGGCCAGGTGGGGGGGTGCTAGGGGGAGCGGGGGAGCGGGGGAGCGGGGGTAGTCAACATGCGGGGTGGTGACTGTTCGATACATGATCCGTACGCGTTGTGTTGGGGCGTGTCTTACCCCTGGGGCGCCCTGGACACGGGAACACGATACCCTTCACGGGGCCTTCGATGGGGCGCCCCGTGACCCTCCCGCCTCGCCCCGCATGTGGAGGAGAAATTTACGGAGAGAAGAGAGAGAAAAAGAGAAGGGAAGAAAAGGAAGAAGAGAAAAGAAGAAAAGGAAGAAAAGAGTGAAAAGTCATAGGAGCCCAAACGTCCTTGAGAGAGAGAGAGAGAGAGAGAGAGAGAGAGAGAGAGAGAGAGAGAGAGAGAGAGAGAGAGAGAGAGAGACTGTCCCTGCTGTTCTTTTCCTTCTTACTGTAACGCCAAAATTTAATTAAGTACGGTAAAGATAGAAATTAGGGAGGAAAAGTAGTATTTTTAAGTATCGAAACACGCGGTAACGGACTCCGGCGATACTTATATTTACTTAATACTTAAAACTACTTTTCCTCACTACTTTCTATCTTTCCCGTACTTAATTAAATTTTGGCGTTACATTACCACATTTTTTTTTTGTCCTTATAATTCCGTACTTTTCCTCCTCCTCCTCCTCCTCCTCTCTCCTTTTCCTCCATACCCTGTTCCTCTCCTCTTCTCCAGGTTTGCCAGGTTCTCCAAATTCGTACAAAAAATATGAGGTCTGATTACAAAATGCGTGGCGTTAAACTCAAAAGGGGTCAGGACATCTACCCTCCCGAAATTGACCTCTCTTTCGGCCACCTCTTTTGATTTTTTTTTGTTAGAGCAGCGAGTAGCGGGCTTTATTTGATTATTGTTTCCTTTTTTTGTGCCCTTGAGCTGTCTCCTCTGTTGTAAAAAAAAAAGGTCAAAAAACATGGAAAGTGAGAAGAGGGGAAATAAAAGAAGGGAGAGGGGAAGGAATGGAGGAGAGGAAGAAACGAAGGGAGGAAGAAGGGGAAGCAGAAGAAGTAAGGGGAAGTACTTTGAAACCCCCCTCCCCTCCCCTTCCCTTCCCCCTCCCACCCCTCCGTCAAGGACCTGGGTGTCAAAATCGCGTCAAACCTCAAATTCTCACAGCAATGCCTCGACGCAGCTAATAAACTCAACTGCTATTTTCTTCAACTAGATATTCACTAATAGTCGAAATTGAAGGTCTTGATGACATTAAATATATGATCTCACTTAAGGTCTGTGTGGTCTGAATAACAAAAAAACAACAACAAAAAACATTTAAATCTTCCTCCATCGCTCAGGACAAGTCTCTCCCTTCCCTCCTCCCTCGTTCTTCCTCTTCTTGTGGCTGTCGTTATCACCACCACCACCAAACCACCTCCTCCTCCTCCTCCTCCCCACACGCTTCAGTGATCCGTGACGCCCACTGGCGGGTTCACGGCGTATGCTCTCCATCACAGTCAGGGTAGTGAGGCATGACAGGGCGCCCCCATTACCTGCCGCTGCCCACCTGTGTTGTCTGTCTGTCTGTAGGGAGGAGGAGGGGGGGAGGCGTGTCCTGAGTGATGGAGGTGGAGAGAGACGAAGGAAAGAAGAGGTGGAGGGCAGGGAGGAAAAGGGGAAAAAAGGAAGATGATAGGAATGTGTGTGTGTGTGTGTGTGTGTGTGTGTGTGTGTGTGTGTGTGTGTGTGTGTGTGTGTTAGTCATCTGCTGTCCCCGTTAGGAGTGGCCGACACACACACACACACACACACAGGTGACTCAGCGCTAAGAGACTTACCTGACGCCGCGGCCGCCAGGTAACGAGACACGGATGACAGGGACACAAAACAGAGCGGATATTTTTGTCTTGCGTCCCGCCTGTAGCGCCTGGTGGTCTGATCCAGCGTGTTACGGCGCAGACAAGTGTTTATAATGGCGCCGTCTTGCGAAGTTCACGCTGCCCCCTGGAACTCGTCTTTAATCCCTTTTTGAAGAGAATCTAGAGTCCGGGTTGATAGGTGGTCATCAGGATAGTATGTGGATAGTCTTATTCCACTCGGCGGTGACTGAAAAAATGTCAGCTTGTAAAGGCGTGCGGGATGCGAACTCGGGACCTCCTGGCGCCGTTCTCTCACTAAGCACTCAGCCAACGCCTCATATTTCAACGTATCCATGAAATAAAGTAAAGACAACGATATGTAACAGGTAAACAAGCGGGTAAACAAGGAAGCAATCAAGCAAGCAGGTTAACCCGGTAGCTGCGGGGGTCATGTTCCTTAGGTTGGGTTAGGTTAGGTTAGGTTAGGTTAGGTTAGGTTAGGTTAGGTTAGGTTAGGTTAGGCTAGGCTAGGCTAGGCTAGGTTAGGTTAGGTTAGGTTAGGTTGGGTTGGGTTGGGTTGGGTTAGGTTAGGTTAGGTTAGGTTAGGTTAGGTTAGGTTAGGTTAGGTTAGGTTAGGTTAGGTTAAAGGCCCCTCTAAGTAAAGTAATGAGAAAGAATCATCACTCACGCAAACCATTTCATAATATATATCAACGCATGTGTGATCAGTTTGTGCATCATCTATTTTGGGAGGTTTACATAATGGCAGAAATTTGGCCCGTCGCTGGTACACGGTAAAGCCGCAAATTTGGCCCATCGCTGGTACACGGTAAAGCCGCAAATTTGGCCCGTCGCTGGTACACGGTAAAGCCGCAAATTTGGCCCATCGCTGGTACACGGTAAAGCCGCAAATTTGGCCCGTCGCTGCTACACGGTAAAGCCGCAAATTTGGCCCATCGCTGGTACACGGTAAAGCCGCAAATTTGGCCCGTCGCTGGTACACGGTAAAGCCGCAAATTTGGCCCGTCGCTGCTACACGGTAAAGCCGCAAATTTGGCCCGTCGCTGGTACACGGTAAAGCCGCAAATTTATTGTCGCTGGTACACGGTAAAGCCGCAAATTTGGCCCGTCGCTGGTACACGGTAAAGCCGCAAATTTGGCCCGTCGCTGGTACACGGTAAAGCCGCAAATTTGGCCCGTCGCTGGTACACGGTAAAGCCGCAAATTTGGCCCGTCGCTGGTACACGGTAAAGCGGCAAATTTGTCCTGTCTCGGGTACACGGTAAAGCCTCAAATTTGGCCCGTCGCTGGTACACGGTAAAGCCGCAAATTTGGCCCGTCGCTGGTACACGGTAAAGCCGCAAATTTGGCCCGTCGCTGGTACACGGTAAAGCCGCAAATTTGGCCCGTCGCTGGTACACGGTAAAGCCGCAAATTTGGCCCGTCGCTCCTACCGGGTTAACGAAATAGAGGGGAGGAACTTTAAACGCATAGAAGTCAAGTAACCTCTGCGATATAATTACACAAGCTCGGGGTAAGGAAGTGTTGGGAGCAGCGCGCGTCTGACAGGCCAGGTGGGTTTCATCTCACTTATCCTGCCCTGTTTATCCTGCCTCACGCTGCTCATTTGCGCCGCGCCCTTGCACAGACACGCCGCCCGCCCCATCCTGCTCCTTCTCGTGCTTACCCTTACTGATAGCATGGACATCTTCCTTCGCTCGGGGCTATGGGGCGGGGCGCTGACTCATGGCGGAAGGGAGAAAGCGAGGGAGGAAGGGGATAGGGTAAGGGAATGGTTAGTATAGTTGGACCTGTTTTTTAAGGGTTGTGTGAACCTCCGAAGTCTCATTTAGTTGAAGTGTGTGTGTGTGTGTGTGTGTGTGTGTGTGTGTGTCTTGCTAACGCCCAGTGACGCACAAGATCGCTTCGGGCAGGGAGATTAATAGTGCATATCCCTCCCTCCCTCTTTACTCTCCCTTCCCTCCCTTTCTGCCTGCCCTCCCTGCCTTTCCCCCTCTTCCTCTTTACCCTGCCCATCTCACCCTCCCTCCCTTCCCTCCCTCTCTTCCTCCCAACCCCTCCGTCATTGCCTTCTCTCTCCCTCCCTTTCTGCCTGCCCTCCCTGCCTTTCCTCCTCTTCCTCTCCCTTCCTCCCTACCTGTCCCTCCCTCTTTTTACCCTGCCCATCTCCCTCACTCCCTTCCATCTCTCCCTTCCCTTTCCTCTCTCCTCCCTGTCCCTCCCTCCCCCCTTTTATCTCTCCCCTCCCCTCCCTCCCTCGCTTTCTCATTCCTCCCTGTCCCTCCCTCCCTTCCTCCCAGCCCCTCCGTCATTGCCTCCTCTCCCTCCCTCCTTCCCTTCCTCTCTCCCTCCCTCCCTCGGCCACGCAATCGCCCCCATGCCCTGATTGACGGCCTGGGTTGCAGTGATCTGGTTCCCTTTCGATATTGGGCTCCGATTGACCAACCACACCACGCATTATCCAGTTATTCCCAGGCAGTGATTTCGCTAGGTTTCGCCGCGCTGTCTGACCTCTGATTGGAGAATGAGCCATACTCGACCCCCTCCCCTTACTCCCCCTCTCTCTCTCTCTCTCTCTCTCTCTCTCTCTCTCTCTCTCTCTCTCTCTCTCTCTCTCTCTCTCTCTCTCTCTCTCTCTCTCTCTCTCCTCTTCTTTCTTTCCATTCCTCTTTCTTTGCCTTTGCTCCACATCCACTAACTCCACCTAAACGCATTAACACAATTTACTCACTCCTGCCCTCCTGTCTCATCCATTAACCCCCTTCGCCACACCCTCCTTCACCCCCTTCCCATCCTCCTCCCACCCCTTCAACCCCTTCACAAGTCACCGCTATCAGAAGGCAATTGTCTCATCTCTTGTACAAACATTGGACAGCGATAGTTTGTCATCCAGAGGCACTTAACGTCAGATCATTATAAGGGTCGTATCGATAGGCCATTACCAGGGACTCTTGTGTAATGAAGGCGTGACGAAATTTAAGTGAAGACCCGTATATGACATGTCCTATACCTCTCTCGCTGCCCTGTTTTCTTTTTTTCTTTCTTTTATCTTGCTTTTTTGGTTGCTTTCTTTGTTGCTGTTTCTTCTTTTTACCTCTCTCTCTCTCTCTCTCTCTCTCTCTCTCTCTCTCTCTCTCTCTCTCTCTCTCTCTCTCTCTCTCTCTCTCTCTCTCTCTCTCTCTCTCTCTCTCTCTCTCTCTCTCTCTCTTCTTTTCCTTTTCCTTTTCTTCCTCTTTCTTCTTTTCCTTTTCTTCCTCTTCCTATTTCTTATTTTCCTTCGCCATCTTCCTCTCTCTGTCTTTTCTTTGTTCCTTTTTCTCCTTTTTCCTTTTCTAGATTATTTTTTATATCCTTTTTTCTCCCTCTTTCTCCTTTTCCCTCTCCATCTTCTTCTCTTTGGTCTCTTCTTTCTTCCCTTTTCTTCATTTTCCTCTCTGGTTCCTTCTTTCTCCTGTTTTCTTTTCCTTCTTTTCCTTCTCTCCCTCTTTCTTCTTTTCCTCCATCTTTCTCTCGGGTTCCTTATTGTTCCTTTTTCTCCCTTTCCTTTCTCCTTTCCTCTCTGTTCTCTATCATCTACTCCCCCTCTTTCTCTCCCCTTCCCCTTTTCCCTCCCTTCTCCCTTTCACTCTCCCATTCCTCCCTTTCATCACCCATCCTTCCTCATCTCTTTCATTCCCCTCCTTCCCCCTTTCATCACCCATCCTTCCTCATCTCTTTCATTCCCCTCCTTCCCCCTTTCATCACCCATCCTTCCTCATCTCTTTCATTCCCCTCCTTCCCCCTTTCATCACCCATCCTTCCTCATCTCTTTCATTCCCCTCCTTCCCCCTTTCATCACCCATCCTTCCTCATCTCTTTCATTGCCCTTCTTCCCCCTTTCATCACCCATCCTTCCTCATCTCTTTCATTCCCCTCCTTCCCCCTTTCATCACCCATCCTTCCTCATTTCTTTCATTCCCCTCCTTCCCCCTTTCTATCTGTTCTTTCTCATCCACTCCCCCCTTTCTACTCCCTTACCCCCCTTCTCCCCCCCTTCCATCATCGTCATTCCCTTTCGTCACACCTTTCCCCACCCCTCTCATTCCCCTCTTCTTCCCCCTTCCTCCCCTCCTCCCCCTCCTTACCTCCCCTTCTCTTCCCCTCTTCACACTACTTCATCAATAAAAATAACCATAAAAATAACAAGATTGGGTTATACTATTGCTTCATTTTGCCTCTCCTTCCTTCCTCCTTCCTTCCCTCCCTCCTCCCTCCCTCCCCACCTCCCCTTCCAGTCCCATCTGGTGTCACAGTCTCCTACACTTTTACTACCCCAATCTTACCTCCCCACTCCCCACCCCCCACCTTTTCCCCGCCCATTCCCTAACTCCTTCAAACCAGTCACCCCAACCTCTCCCTCCCCACCCATCCCCATCTTCCCCAACATACACCCAAGCTCTATAACCTCCCCACTTGATGATAATGATAATGAAGATGATTAGGAGGAGGAGGAGGAGCAGGAGGAGGAGGAGGAGGAGAAGGAGGACAGAGATGGTGGTGATGGTGATGATAAAGAAGATGATTAGGAGAAGAAGAAGGAAGAGGAGGAGGAGAAGAAGGAGGAAGAGGAGGAGGACTAAGGTAATGATAGAGGAGGTGATAAAAACGATGATGATGATGATGATGATGATGACGATGAAGAGTGAGTCGGAGGAGGAGGAGGAGGAGGAGAAAATAATGGGAAGAATTATGCGAGTTATGGGGAATGGTGTTGAAGGGAATGACAACGATGAAGAAAAACGATGAAGGGGATGAGGTGGCAGAAGAGGGGAGAGAGAGAGAGAGAGAGAGAGAGAGAGAGAGAGAGAGAGAGAGAGGGGGGGGGGGGTCTGTCCCAAAACACTCATTCCTCACCCCCTCTTCCCTCCCTCTCTTTCCCCTTCCTCCTCTCCTCCCCTTCCCTTCTCATCATCTCCCCTTTTCTTCCCCTTTCCTCTCCTTCCTTTTCCTTTCCCTCTGTTTTCTACTTTCTTCTCCCAAACCTTCTTTTCCTCTCCCCTCCCCTTTCCTCCTCTCCCCCTTCCCTCTCTTCCCTTCCCTCCCATTCCTATTCCTTTCTCTCCCTCGCTCTTTCCCTCCCCTTTCCTCCTCTCCCCCTTCCCTCTCTTCCCTTCCCTCCCATTCCTATTCCTTTCTCTCCCTCGCTCTTTCCCTCCCCTTTCCTCTTTTACTTTCCTCTTCTTCCTTTTCATTTGTTTTCTCCTCCCCTCCTTTCCCCTCGCCTCCTTCCTATCCCAAATCCTCTTCCTCTTCTTCTTCATCGTTTTCTTTACCTCTTATCCTTCTCCTCTTCCTCCTCCTCCTCCTCCTCCTCTTTACATCTTCTTCGTTTGTTCCTCCTCCTCCTTCTCTTAATTTCTCCTCCTCCTCCTCCTCCCTCTCTTCCTCTCCATTTCACCTCTCCCTTTCCTCTTCTCCCCTTCCTTTCCCTTCCCTCCCCTTCCCTCCCCTTCCCTCCCCATCACCATTACGCCAGCCTTTCATCACCCCTTCCCCCCCCTTTCTCTTCTCCCTATTTTATTTCCCCTCTGACCCCCTTCAATAGGCCTACCCTTAACCCCATCTATTTTCCTCCCTCCTCTTTTTTTGTATTTTTCTTTTTGTTTTCCTTTCTTTCGCCTCCTTTTCACTTTTCATTTATTGTTTTTTGGTTTGTTTTTTCCTTATTCCTTATTTGTACTTTTTTCCTCTTCTTTTTTTTCTTTATCTTTTTTTTCCTTCGTTTTTTTCCCTCTCCTCTTTATTCCATTCCTACTTTCCTCTTTCCTTTTTTTCCCTTTTCTGTATTTTCTTTCCATTTTTTTCTCTCCCTTTTTGCTCCCTTTCCTTCCGTTTATTCTTTTCTTTTTATCTCTCTTTCCTTCCTTTAATTCTCTTCCTTTTCCTTCTATCTCTTTCCTTCCTTTAATTCTCTTCCTTTTCCTTCTATCTCTTTCCTTCCTTTAATTCTCTTCCTTTTCCTTCTATCTCTTTCCTTCCTTTAATTCTCTTCCTTTTCCTTCTATCTCTTTCCTTCCTTTAATTCTCTTCCTTTTCCTTCTATCTCTTTCCTTCCTTTAATTCTCTTCCTTTTCCTTCTATCTCTTTCCTTCCTTTAATTCTCTTCCTTTTCCTTCTATTTCTTTCCTTCCTTTAATTCTCTTCCTTTTCCTTCTATTTCTTTCCTTCCTTTAATTCTCTTCCTTTTCCTTCTATCTCTTTCCTTCCTTTAATTCTCTTCCTTTTCCTTCTATCTCTTTCCTTCCTTTAATTCTCTTCCTTTTCCTTCTATTTCTTTCCTTCCTTTAATTCTCTTCCTTTTCCTTCTATTTCTTTCCTTCCTTTAATTCTCTTCCTTTTCCTTCTATCTCTTTCCTTCCTTTAATTCTCTTCCTTTTCCTTCTATCTCTTTCCTTCCGTTAATTCTCATCCTTTTCCTTCTTTCTCTTTCCTTCCTTTAATTCTCTCCCTTTTCCTTCTATCTCTTTCCTTCCTTTAATTCTCTTCTCTCCTATCTCTTTCCTTCCTTTAATTCTCTTCCTTTTCCTTCAATCTCTTTCCTTCCTTTAATTCTCTTCTTTTTCCTTCTATCTCTTTCCTTCCTTTAATTCTCTTCCTTTTCCTTCTATCTCCTTCGTTTATTCTCGTTTTCTCTCTCTTCACTTTCCTTCACCCTCCTTCCTCTTCTCTTTCTTCTATTGTTATATTTCCTTTCCTTCTTGTGTTATTTTTTACTTTCCTTTCTACACAATGATCCTCCTTTTTTATTTTTTTCCTATTTTCTGATTCTCTGTTCTTTTCCTTTTTTTATTCTTTTTCTCTCCAGTTCCTTTCTTCCTCTTTCCTTCTCTTCTATATTCGTTACTTTTCATCTTTCAAACTTCTACCTTTCTTTCCTCCTCCTCCTCCTCCTCCTTCTCCTCCATCCTCTGGGGCCCCATTTATCTTCCTCTTCCTCTTCTTCTTAACGGTGACTTCTTTCCTTATATCTTCTCAGGTGTGTGTGTGTGTGTGTGTGTGTGTGTGTGTGTGTGTGTGTGTGTGTGCAGAAATTGAATAAAGAAAGAATGAAGAAGGGGAGATTAAAGAGGGGATGAGGTAGGATTTGAAGGAAGGAAGAAGGGAAGGAAGGAAGGAAGGAAGGAGAGAAGGAAGGAAGAATGAAGGAGTTGAAGGAAGGAGAAAGAAAGGAATGAAGGGAAAAGGAAGAGAATGAAGAAAAAAAGTGAAGAAATTATGAGTAATGAGATGAATGAATGAATGAAGGAAGGAAGAAGAGGAGAGAAGGAAGGAAGAATGAAGGAGTTGACGGAAGGAGAAAGAAAGGAATGAAGGGAAAAGGAAGAGAATGAAGAAAAAAAAAGTGAAGAAATTATGAGTAAGAAGATGAATGAATGAATGAAGGAAGGAAGGAAGAAGAGGAGAGAAGGAAGGAAGAATGAAGGAGTTGAAGGAAGAAGAAAGAAAGGAATGAAGGGAAAGGAAGAAAATGAAGAAAAAAAGGGTTACTGAAGAAATCATGAGTAAGGAGATGAATGAATGAAAGAAGGAAGGAAGAAGAGGAGAGAAGGGAAGAAATGAAGGAGCTGAAGGAAGAAGAAAGAAAGGAATGAAGGGAAAGGAAGAAAATGAAGAAAAAAAGGGTTACTGAAGAAATCATGAGTAAGGAGATGAATGAAAGAATGAATGAAGGAAGGAAGGAAGCAGAGGGCGCAGGTGTTTGTGTGACGTCACCTGCACCCTTATCATGCGGCGCGTTACCTGCTCACCCTCGCCAGGCATACACTTAGCAATGGCGCCTGTCCTTACACTCTGCCTCCTCCTCCTCCTCTTCCTTTGCCTTCCCTTCTATTTCCCTTCTACCTTCACCTGTCCTCTTCCCTTCTACCCCAACCCTTCATTTTTTCCTTTGCCTTCCCTTCTATTTCCCTTCTACCTTCACTTTTCCTCTTCCCTATCTACTTCAACCTTTCATTTTTTCCTTTGCCTTCCCTTCTATTTCCCTTCTACCTTCACCTGTCCTCTTCCCTTCTACCCCAACCTTTTCTGTTTTCCTTTGCCTTCCCTTCTATTTCCCTTCTACCTTCACCTGTCCTCTTCCCTTCTACCCCAACCTTTTATTTTTTCCTTTGCCTTCCCTTCTATTTCCCTTCTACCTTCACTTTTCCTCTTCCCTATCTACTTCAACCTTTCATTTTTTCCTTTGCCTTCCCTTCTATTTCCCTTCTACCTTCACTTTTCCTCTTCCCTTCTACCTCAACCTTTCATTTTTTCCTTTGCCTTCCCTTCTATTTCCCTTCTACCTTCACTTTTCCTCTTCCTTTCTACCTTAACCTTTCCTCTTTCCTTTCAATCTTTCCTTCCTTCACTCACTAATAATCTTCCCTCACTTACTAATACTCGTGTTAATACTCACACTAATGCTAGCTATCCTTACCTCTTCCACTCTTTTCCTCTCCGTGGTGCAGTGGTCAGCGTGCCTAGCTACGAATTCGCTGGCCGGGGTTCGCATACCAGCCCGGGCAACCGCCGTGTAGCTCTCACCCAACTGTTCCTCCTCCCTTTCGGTACCTGGGGAAACCTGGAGAAGGTAAACTGCGGTAACCCGGATGTCACACTGGCCCTGCGTGAGTGACCCTGTGATTCATGGTGGCAGAGTGCTTAGTGTGAGAACAGCGCCAGGAGGACCCGAGTTCGCATCCCGCACGCCTTTACAAGCTGACAATTTTCCAGCATCGCCGAGTGGCCTAAGACTACCCACGTGCTGTCCTGTTGACCACCTATTAACACGGATTCTAGATTCTCTTCAAAAAGGGATTAAAGACGAGTTCCAGGGGGCAGCGTGAACCTCGCAAGATGGCGCCACTATAAACACTTTGTTATTGTTTACTTTTCTTTGTGCCCTTGAGCTGTCTCCTTTGTTGTAAAAAAAAAAAAAAAATAAAAAGCTCCTACCACCACAGGCAAAGGTCAGTGCGTCGGAGATGAGCACTGGGGCCACGCGAGGCTATAGCGTATGCCCCCTAACTTTACTTTTACCAACCTTTTCCCTTTCCCTCCTTTTATCAACTCTAGATTTTTTTTTTTTTACAGCAGACAGCTCAAGGGCACAAAAAAAGGAAACGATAATAAAAAAAGCCCGCTACTCGCTGCTCCTATAAAAAGAATCAAAAGAGGTGGCCGAAAGGGAGGTCAATTTCGTGCATAGTCTATACCTGCGCGTGGCTGCGGTGCTCATCTCCGTAGCATTAGCCCTTTGAGTCTGTGGTGGGGAGAATCCTTTACCCCGGGACAACGGCCTTTTTGTTTTTTTTGTTTGTTTCCTTGAGTTACTTCACTGTAAAAAAAGTTCACCTGTTTTTCATCCTTATCCTTCCTCTTTTATACTTTTTTTTTACAACAAAGGAGACAGCTCAAGGGCACAAAAAAAGGAAACAATAATAAAAAAAAAGCCCGCTACTCGCTGCTCCTAAAAAAGAATCAAAAGAGGTGGCCGAAAGAGAGGTCAGTTTCGGGAGGAGAGGTGTCCTGATACCCTTCTCTTGAAAGAGTTCAAGTCGAAGGTAGGAGGAAATACAGATGAAGGAAGATTGTTCCAGAGTTTACCAGCGTGAGGGATGAAAGAGTGAAGATGCTGGTTAACTCTTGCATAAGGGGTTTGGACAGTATAGGGATGAGCATGAGTAGAAAGTCGTGTGCAGCGGGGCCGCGGGAGGGGAGGAGGCATGCAGTTAGCAAGTTCAGAAGAGCAGTCAGCGTGGAAATATCAATAGAAGATAGAAAGAGAGGCAACATCGCGACGGAATTTAAGAGGTAGAAGACTATCAGTAGGAGGAGGAGAGCTGATGAGACGAAGAGCCTTAGACTCCACTCTGTCCAGAAGAGCTGTGTGAGTGGAGCCCCCCCACACGTGAGATGCATACTCCATACGAGGGCGGACAAGGCCCCTGTATATGGATAGCAACTGTGCGGGGGAGAAGAACTGGCGGAGACGATACAGAACGCCCAACCTCGAGGAAGCTGATTTAGCGAGAGAGGAGATATGAAGTTTCCAGTTGAGATTTTGAGTTAAGGATAGACCGAGGATGTTTAGTGTTGAAGATGGTGACAGCTGAGTGTTGTCGAAGAATAGGGGATAGGTGTTTGGAAGATTGTGTCGAGTTGATAGATAGAGAAATTGAGTTATTGAGGCATTGAAGGACACAAGGTTCCTTTTGCCCCAATCGGAAATGATAGCAAGGTCTGAGGTTAAGCGTTCTGCAGCCTCCAGTCTGGAGTCGTGTACTTCCTGTTGAGAGGGTCTTCTATTGAAAGAAGTTGAATAATGCAGAGTGGAGTCGTCGGCGTATGAGTGGACAGGACAGTTTGTTATGGAAAGAAGATCTTTGATGAATAACAGGAAGAGAGTGGGTGATAGGACAGAGCCCTGTGGAACACCACTGTTGATAGGTTTAGGGGAAGAACAGTGACCGTCTACCACCGCAGAGATAGAACGGCCGGAAAGGAAACTGGAGATAAAGGAACAGAGAGAGGGATAGAATCCGAAAGAGGGCAGTTTAGAAAGCAAAGACTTGTGCCAGACTCTATCGAAGGCTTTCGATATGTCTAGCGCAACAGAGAAAGTTTCACCGAAACGGCTAAGAGAGGATGACCAAGAGTCAGTTAAGAGAGCAAGAAGATCGCCAGTAGAACGCCCTTTGCGGAACCCATACTGGCGATCAGATAGAAGGTTAGAAGTGGAAAGGTGCTTTTGAATCTTCCGGTTAAGGATTGATTCAAAAGCTTTAGATAGACAGGAAAGTAAAGCTATAGGGCGGTAGTTTGAGGGATTGGAACGGTCACTCGGTACTACTACTACTCAGGGTTGGTGATTTTTTTGATTTTTTTAAAAAAATCAAAAAAATAAAAAAATCATTGATTTTTTTGATTTATTTGATTTTTTTGATTTTTTATTAAAAAAAAAAAAAAAATATATATATATATATATATATATATATATATATATATATATATATATATATATATATATATATATATATAGTGATTTGAAAATCTCCATAGGTTACTTTAAGTTTGAGTTTAGGGCGTGTAAGTGTGAGCACAGTCAAGGATCCTGATACATACGTGTTCAATACTTGTTTGTAGTTGGTACAGGACCAGGTTTAGGACAGACAGAGTTGCCTGAAGTTATTTTCATGACAGCATTTTATATTATTACCACAGAAGAAGATCTACTTTTATTCTGTTACTGTTTGGTTGCTAACCTTGGTTATTATTATGATACATTGAATCCCAAGTTAGTTCACTATTTAGCAAATATACTACATCCAGCTTACAAGGGAAAAAAACTAACTATGGAGGAGGAAAACATGGGAATGAATTGGATCAATGAAAATTGCCCTTCAGCACTCTCTCTTATAATGATATATAAGGCAGAACTTCCTCCATTTCAGCCATACATGTTTTCTGCTCATTCACTTAATGCTGGACCACTTGCATGGTGGCTTTCTTTGGGCAAGATTGTTGAAGACAAAAATTATTTTTCTGATTTGGTTAGGAAATTATTTACAACAACAGCCTCAAGTTCTGGGGTGGAGAGGATTTTTTCTTCATTTGGTCTTGTTCATTCTAAGCTTAGAAATAGGTTAGGGATAGCAAAAGCTGCAAAACTGGTTTTCAACTATACAAACCATAACTAGGGTCATCACAGAAAGCCTCTGAGTGAATAAACTTAATGTAGGATTACTTTAATTTTTTTTTGTTATTTTATTTTATTTTATTTATTTTTTATTTAATTTATTTATTTATTTACTGGTATATACCATGAAGGGAATAAATGAATAATAGGTTGTTTTACTTTACCATCCTTGGAGCACATCATTTAACTTATGGAATACTTTTTAGTAAAAAAATCAAAAAAATCAAAAAAATCATGATTTTTTTAGTAAAAAAATCAATGATTTAATCATTTGATTAAATCAATTTGATTTAATCATTGCCAACCCTGCTACTACTACTACTACTACTACTACTACTATTGTCACCAGCTGTACTATTAACAGTAATGATAACAACATAGATACAAGATCAACAACACCGTACACGCCAGGAGTGTATTTTTGTGTCCTCGTCACTATAAGACTTTCAATCAGACTCATAATTATCTATTCCACGCGCTGAGGAGGAACGTGATTGGAGGAGGAGGAGGAGGAATACATAGGAATACATAGGAATACATAGGAAGAACAGACACCAGAAGACCTGAGGAGGAGGAGGAGGAGGAGGAGGAGAGAGACGAATTAATAAGAGGAGGAGGAGGAGGAGGACGAAAACGAAGACAAGGACGAACATGGACAGAAAGAAGAGGAGGAGGAGGATGAGCAGGGGGAGGAGGAGGAGGAGGAGGAGGAGTGGTTTCTCTCTGACGTCAAATAGGATGGAGGTAACTGGGTAATTAGGATGTCAGTGTGTACCTCCCTTCTTTCCTCCTCCTCCTCCTTCTGCTCATCCTCCTCCTCTTCTTTCTGTCCATGTTCGTCCTTGTCTGGGTTTTCGTCTTCCTCCTCCTCTTATTAATTCGCCTCCTCCTCCTCCTCCTCCTCCTCCTCCTCTTTCACATCCTCCTCCTCTATCACCTGGGAGAATGAAGATATTGAAGTGAGGAGAATACTTAGGAGATGGAGGAGGAGGAGGAGGAAGAGGAGGAGGAGGAGGTGGAGGAGGAGGAGGAGGTGGAGTTTAGAAGTATAGAGTTCATGTCATGCTGAATTTTTCGTCTCCACCTCCTCCACCACCTCCACCTCCACCTCCACCTCCACCACCACCACCACCACCACCACCATTCTTTCCTCCGTCCTTCTTTCCTCTCATTCCTTCCCTCCTTCATCTCTTCCCCCCCTCCTTCCCTTCTTTCCTCCTTCTCTTACCTTTTATTTGCTATTTTCCTTCTTCCTTCTTTCCTTCCTCTTTCCTTCCTTTCCTCTGATCTTCTTTTCTTTGCCATCTTCTTCCTTCTCTCCTTCCTCTCACCTCTCTCCTTTCCTCTCTGATATCTTGTTTCTTCCTCTTCCTCCTCTTCTTCCTCTCTCTTCTGTCTCCTTCCTTTCCTCCCTCCTTCCTTCTTCCTCTAATATGCTGTCTTCTCTCCTCCCCTTTCCTCATTCTCTCCTCTTCCTCCTTCTCTTCCTCTCCTTCCTTTCTTCTTTTATCTGTTTTCTTATTCCTCCTCCTCCTCCTCCTTCACTTTTTCCCTTCCACAGCCTCTCCTTCTCTCCCTCCTCCTCTTCCTTCCTCCCTCCTATCTTCATTTCTCCTCTACTTTATCCCTTCCTCAGTTTCTCCCTCTCCTTCCTTCTTCCTTCTATTTCCTCTCTTCATCATCCTTCTTCACTTTATCCTTTCCTTCTATCCTTCCTCCATCTTCCTCCACTGTATCCTTCTTTCTCCTTCCTCTCCTTTCTTCCTTTCCTCCCCTTCTTTCCTCCTATCATCCCCTACCCCCTTCCCTCCTCTTCCCCTTCATCCCCTCTCTTTACCCTTCTTCCCCCTCCCTGCCCCCGCTCAATGATAAGTCTGTATCCTTCTCTCTCCTTCTCCTTTCTTCCTCTCCTCCTTCCTCCTCCTCTTTCCTTCCCTCTTACCTTCCTATCATCCCCTACCCCCTTCCCTCCTCTTCCCTTCATCCCCTCCCTTTCCCCCTCTTCCCCCTCCCTCCCCCCGCTCAGTGATAAGGTATAGCACTTAGCCTGGCCTCACCTGGCGCTGCGTGACGTCAGGTGCTCGTCTGATGCACGGCTATCAAGGCAGAGCGTCACCCGCGCACCTGCAGCCCACATTTGATACCTGGCCCGCCTCCTCCATGTCTGTGTGTGTGTGTGTGTGTGTGTGTGTGTGTGTGTGTGTGTGTGTGTGTGTGTGTGTGTGTGTGTTGTGTGTTGTTGTGTTTGTTATTCCTCTGGTTCCTCCTTTGTTTTGAGTTTTTCTTTCTTTTGCTTAATTAATATTTTTTTTCTTTTTCTTCCTCTTCTCTCCCAACTGCTTCTCTTCCTTCTCCTCCTCCCCTTCCTTGTCTTTCTCCACTTTCTCCTCCTCCTCCTCCTCCTCCTCCTCCTCCTCCTCTTTACTCACTATATAGCTCTGTCTTTTATTACTAACCACATATGCCCGACCAACACACTTCATCTCTACCTCCTCCTCCTCCTCCTCCTCCTCCTCCTCCCCGGCACACACACACACACACACTTACCGCCCCATCCGTCATGCTGTCTAACATACCGACTGATTATGGCACTAGGACGGCGGCGGCGGCGGAGGAGGAGGAGGAGGAGGTGGAGGAGGAGGAGGCATCTTCTCTCATCTGGTGCCAAGGGAGGGAAGTGGACCGCTCCCTGTCTGTGCTAGTGGATAACAGACTTTTGGCATTATTCTCCAACGTATCTGCCTCCCAATACAACCATTTTCCAAGGCCACAGAGAAGATTAACCGGGATTTTGTGAGTAGTTTTCCCTTTCTTTCCCTTTTTTTGTTGATGGTTTTCCCCTTTAAAGACGCAGAGGCCGCGTTAAAGTATCAATATAGCCCCTTTTTTTCCCTTTTTTTCCTTTTTTTGTTGATGGTTTCCCCTTTAAAGATGCAGAGGCCGCGTTAAAGTATCAATATTGCCCCTTTTTTCCCTTTTTTTCCCTTTTTTTCCCTTTTTTTGTTGATGGTTTTCCCTTCAAGACGCAGAGGCCGCGTTAAAGTATCACTATAATCCAACCGTTTCAAATAGTCCGTTTTGGGGGATGGATTTCCTTGGGTCCTTTCCTTCCACCTGCGCCGCCACACAGTCCCAACACCTGTCCCTTCCTCTCATATGTTATCTATAGCTAACATATGAGAGGGAAGAATAAGTGTTTGGGCTGTGTGGCAGAGCAGAGGAGGAGGAGGGGTTTAGAAGTACATCTGTGCCCAAAGGAAGTGACTGCTCGTGAAAAGGGCCAAAAACTGTTGATCAGGTATTCTCAAAGGTCTCACAGCCTCCGTACGTCCATTTGAAAAGCCTCTCGTTGAAGTTCTTGTGATTTCCATGGCCTGTTTTGTGATGCTGTAGCCAAACCATTTCAGATAGTCCGTTTTTGGGGATGGATTCCTTGGGTCCTTTCCTTCCACCTGCTCGGCCACACAATCCTAACACCTATCCCATCCCCTCATATGTTAGCTATAGGTAACATATGAGAGAGAAGAATAAGTGTTTGGTCTGTGTGGCAAAGCAGAGGAGGAGGAGAAGGAGTTTAGAAGTACATCTGTGCCCAAAGGAAGTGACTGATCGTGAAGAGGGCCAGAAACTGTTGATCAAGTATTCTCAAAGGTATCACAGCCTCCGTACGTCCATTTGAAAAGCCTCTCGTTGAAGTTCTTGTGATTTCCATGGCCTGTTTTGTGATGCTCCAGCCAAACCATTTAGTCCAGATAGTCCGTTTTTGGGGATTCCTTGGGTCCTTTCCTCCCTGCGCCACCACAATCCCAACACTTATCCTCTCATATGTTAGCTATAGGTAACATATGAGAGAGAAGAATAAGTGTTTGGGCTGTGAGGCAGAGCAGAGGAGGAGGAGAAGGAGTTTAGAAGTACATCTGTGCCTAAAGGAAGTGACTGATCGTGAAGAGGGCCAGAAACTGTTGATCAAGTATTCTCAAAGGTATCACAGCCTCCGTACGTCCATTTGAAAAGCCTCTCGTTGAAGTTCTTGTGATTTCCATGGCCTGTTTTGTGATGCTCCAGCCAAACCATTTCAGATAGTCCGTTTTTTGGGGATGGATTCCTTGGGTCCTTTCCTCCCACCTGCGCCGCCACACAATCCCAACACCTGTCCCTTCCTCTCATATGTTAGCTATAGGTAACATATGAGAGAGAAGAATAAGTGTTTGGGCTGTGTGGCAGAGCAGAGGAGGAGGAGGGGTTTAGAAGTACATCTGTGCCCAAAGGAGTGACTGATCGTGAAGAGGGCCAAAAACTGTTGATCAGGTATTCTCAAAGGTCTCACAGCCTCCGTACGTCCATTTGAAAAGCCTC
This sequence comes from Eriocheir sinensis, assembly GCF_024679095.1. Taxonomy (NCBI): domain Eukaryota; kingdom Metazoa; phylum Arthropoda; class Malacostraca; order Decapoda; family Varunidae; genus Eriocheir; species Eriocheir sinensis. Next base: position 15,308,789 of record NC_066528.1, on the reverse strand, counting down.
TCGTTGAAGTTCTTGTGATTTCCATGGCCTGTTTTGTGATGCTCCAGCCAAACCATTTTAAATAGTCCGTTTTTGGGGATGGATTTCTTGGGTCCTTTCCTTCCCTCTGCTCCGCCACACAATCCCAACACCTGTCCCATCCTCTCATATGTTAGCTATAGGTAACATATGAGAGAGAAAAATAAGGGCCGTCTTTCTAAACATTTCGTCTTCCAGGTACAAATATTTGACAAGGCTTTCATAGGAGTTTGGGGCATTTCTAGTAGTAGTTTTATAACCCTGGTGGTAGTTTGGTCCTTCTTCTGTACAGTGAACCTAAAGAAACACTCACTACGACCCGGTTTCACAGTCCAACACAGTGTCTTCGTAGCAGCCCGAACCAAATTTCTAGAATCCCATACAATCCAAAACGGTGAGGTCTTCGATGCCACACTAAATACACAAGACTTTTCCTGTATAGCTTCATCAAATTTGTGAACTTAAATATAAACACCAGACACTATACAAGGAAATTTCGAGGGCTCTGGTATTGGTTTGGGAGCTTACTAACCCGTCATGGGGAACTGTGAAACTGGCCGTAAAACCCGACTGATTCCCTCTTTGACCTATAGAAATGGTGATGTGAGAAGCGAACGTCTCTTAAAATACCGATCAAGTGTTTGGGCCGTGGCGGAGCAGAGGGCAACGGTGCCAGATTGTGGTTTTCAGCATATAATATTCACCAATTTCTTCCCTAAAACCGTCGCTTATAAACACATAGGGTACATTAAAGGATACGGCTCAAAGGACAACAAAAAGGGTACGAAAAAAGCCCGCTACCCGTCATTCCCTTACCCCTCAATTTCTCTTCCTGTTTTCTCATATTCCTTCTGTTTTCCTCGGCTTATTCTCCCCCATTCTCCCCTCTCTTTTCCTCTCCCTACTCCTAATTCGGGTTCCCATGAGTGATTTCCCTTCCATGGCGTCGAAGCCTTGTCAAACTACCACTAAGGGCATGAACAATATTGAACATCCTCCTTGCGTACCCATCAGTCTTTTTTTTCTTCTTTTTTTACATCAAAGGATACGGCTCAAAGGACAACAAAAAGGGTACGAAAAAAGCCCGCTACCCGTCATTCCCTTAACCCTCAATTTCTCTTCCTTTTTTCTCATATTCCTTCTGTTTTCCTCGGCTTATTCTCCCACATTCTCCCCTCTCTTTTCCTCTCCCTACTCCTAATTCGGGTTCCCATGAGTGATTTCCCGCCCATGGCTTAGAGCATAGAGGCTTTGTCAAACTACCACTAAGGGCATGAACAATTGAACATCCTCCTTGCGTACCTGTCAGTCTTTTTTTTTCTTACATCAAAGGATACGGCAACAATAAGGGTACAAGAAAAAAAAACGCTACCCGTCATCCCCTTTACCCACAATTTCTCTTCCTTTTTTCTCATATTCTTTCTATTCTCTTCGGCTCATTCTTCCCCATTCTCCCCTCTCTTCCTCCCTCTTACTCCCTTCTCCCTCCTTTCTGTCAGCACCCCCCACAAGTACTCTATATGCGAGAGCCTTCAATGTGAACTTAGGTGACGAAATGTTTGAGGAAGTAAGATGTTTAGCGGTCTTTTTGTTTTGTTTTTGTTTTGTTTTGTTTTGTTTGTTTCCTTGAGTTACTTCCTTCACTGTAAAAAAATAAAAGTCCACCTGTTTTTCATCCTCATCCTTTCTCTTATGTACTTAACTTTTCATTTTTTCATTTTCATTTTTTTTTTTTGCTTTATTTCTCGTTTTTCTTCCTTCTTTTCTGTTGTTCTTGTTCTTTTGCTTCTCTTTTTTTCCTCCTCCTCCTTTCCCTCCTCCTTTCCCTCCTCCTCCTCCTCCTCACTTTCACTTCTCCTCCTCCTCCTCCCTTTAACTTCTCCTTCTTCTTCTTTTTCTTCTTCTCCCTTTCACTTTTCGTTCTCCTTCTCCTTCTCCTCCTTTTCCTTCTCATTTCTCCTCTTCCTCCTCATTCTCCCTTTCACTTCTCCCCAGCCTTCACTTGCCTCCCCTATACTGCACCCCTCCCCCAGTGCCTCCTCACCTAACCCTTCCGGCCATTCACCCCTCTCCCCTGTCACGGTATCACCCCTTGCCGTTTTGGGGGGTGGCACGCGCCCAGACAGCCCCCAGACACAAGCCACCTTACCCTCTGAAAGAAGTCATTGCACTCCCTCACTGAAGACCGCTATCATCCATTTAGTCCCCTTTCCACTTCCCTTCTGTTGGTCTTTTATTTCTTTTCTATTTTCTTTCTTATGTCCAATTCTGCTGTCATTCATTCTGTTACTCATTTTCAACTTGTAAAGGGAAGGGGCTGCAGTATCACCTCGGGAAACAAACAAACAAACAAAGATTTTCGGCCTCTATTTATTGCTTGGGGAAACTATAACACAGATGGGGTTTTCAATATGGCCGCTGTAAGTCAATTCTTCCCATTTCTTTGGTAATTTATTCGCCATTATTCAGTAACTTTCTATCAGATTTTAACTAAACTTTTATCAGCTTTAGATATTAACCTAAGGCTGATCTCATGTGAGTTTAGTGGCTTTTCGACGGTTAGGTTTTGAGTAATCATGATTTTAAATAGACAGACAAACATAGACTAACCGAACCGATAACATAACCTCCTTGCCTTAGTAGGAGGGAAGAATGTACTGAGAGAGAGAGAGAGAGAGAGAGAGAGAGAGAGAGATGGGAAGGTTGGGAGGGGCGTGGCGCACTTAAGGGCAGGTAACCACGGTAGTAAGGAACCCACAATTACCTGAGAGAGAGAGAGAGAGAGAGAGAGAGAGAGAGAGAGAGAGAGAGAGAGAGAGAGAGAGAGAGAGAGAGAGAGAGAGCTCTGTCCGTATATTCTTTCCTATTAATCATTATTCGGACACACACACACACACACACACACACACACACACACACACACACACACACACACACATTAACCTGTCAACATCAACCGTCCCGTAGAAAGAAAAAAAGAAAAAAAAACAGCATCGCCATCAAAGCGTTAAAGGGACTGAGAGAGAGAGAGAGAGAGAGAGAGAGAGAGAGAGAGAGAGAGAGAGACGATCAGAAGCCGTTTATCTTAACTTTGTGGACAGGACCTGTTATCACGTCTCTCTCTCTCTCTCTCTCTCTCTCTCTCTCTCTCTCTCTCTCTCTCTTTCTACTACTACTACTACTACTACTTTCTGCGTCGTCTTCTTCTTTTTCTTCTTCATCTTCTTTATCGTCTTCCTCATCATCATCATCTTCCCCTCCTCCTCCTCCTCCTCCTCCTCCTCCTCCTCCTCCTCCTCCTCCTCCTTTTTCTCCACCAACACCCCTCCAAATCCCTCTAAATCTACATAACACAACTTTAATCATAACTTACCTGGGCAGCTTGAGGCACGGACAGGTGAGGCGCTGGTGAGGTGAAGGGGGAGCTTCGTTAATTAAGGTGAAGGAATCAAGTCTTTAGGATCTCCTTCTGTTGCGTAAGAGTTCTGAGTATTGTTAGAAAAAGGAAAAGAAGAAGAAGAGGAGGAGGAAGAAGGAGAAGTAAAAGAAAAAGAAGAATAAAAACAAGAACAAGGAAAATAACAGAAACAACAAGAACGAGAATAAGAAAAACAAAACTAAGAACAATAACAAAAAGATTATCAAGAAAAACAAGGATAAGAAGAAGACAAAGAAGAAAAGTAGTAGTGGTAGGAGTAGTAGTAGTAGTAGTAGTAGTAGTAGTAGTAGTAGTAGTAATAGTAGTAGTAGTAGTAATAGTAATAGTAATAGAAATAGTAGTAGTAGTAGTAGTAGTAGTAGTAGTAGTAGCAGTAACAGTAACAGTAGTAATAGTAATAGTAATAGTAGTAGTGATCATTTTTTTTCCTTCTTCTTCTTTGTTGTCTTTTTATTTTTCGTTTTTTGTATTTCCTTATTTTTGTTTCCTTATATTTTGTGATTGTATTTATTTGTTCTTGATTCCATGTTTTACTTTTTGGGTTATTTTATTATGCTTTATGTCCCTTTGAGTGCAGGGGGGGGGGTTTCCAGAGGCATACTTTTATGACCCTGGTGGTAGTTTGACCCTTCCTCTGTACCATGAACGTGAAAAAGCACTCATGAAAACTCCTCCTATTCGTTCGTGGGAGTTTGGGGCATTTCCAGAGGCATACTTTTATGACCCTGGTGGTAGTTTGACCCTTTTTCTGTACCATGAACGTGAAAAAACACTCACCTATTCGTTCGTGGGAGTTTGGGTCATTTCCAGAGGTTCTTCTATGACCCTGGTGGTAGTTTGACCCTTCTTCTGTACCTTGAACGTGAAAAAAACACTTATATTCGGGATCTGAAAACCGTTGACGTGAGAGATGGAAGCTTCTGAAAATACCGACCCAGATCTATGACCCGCAAGATTTGAAGGCCACCAAGAACACAGATCATACAAGACAAACACATGTACATAACGCGTATATAACTCAGACTCCAATGGGCGATAATCACCTCATAACCTTCTCCTTCACCCCCCCCACCCCCGTCCCTCACCCCTCACCCGTCACCAGCGTTACCAGATTGTCGTACTTAAGCTCTTTTTTTTCCGATTTCCCACTCAAAAACTGTCTCCTCCATTCCAAGAACTACATTTATTTATAGTTACCGTTGAAAGGTTTGATGATAAGTGTCTTTTTGCTATAGTGAAGTGTCTAAAAACGGTAAATACAATGGATACGATAATATGGTAACGTCGCCCCTCACCTTAAACATCACTGCCTCTGCATCACCAAACAGTGTCTTGTTAACCTCACAGCCTCAGAGGAACGTTCTCCCCCGCTGCACAATACCCCGGGGCTTGACTTTATGCTTCTCGGCCTTTGTGGCTTCATGTTTTATGCCTGTTAGTGACCAAGGGAGCCAACGACCCAAGATTTGTTGACGCTGAGTACTGCCGGAGAACTGCACCTACTCCTTACACAGAGGGATGTTGTGTGGTGTGGCTTAGATGACCCAGGAGCTGTTGTTTCTCGTGTTGCAAAAGCGAGTTTGGCAATAAGTGACATTGTGCAGTGACGTCAGAAACTGATAACTTCTCCCTACCTACGTTATGAGCCATTCTCCATGTTTTTCCTTTCCCTATTCTTCTCTCTCTCTTTTTGCTTCTTTTTCATCCTTCTTCTTCCTTCTTTGTTATCGTTTCTTATCTTTTATTTACCGTTTATTTATCTTCTTTCTCATATTCCTTCTATGTTTCTTCGGCATTCACTCCCATTCTCCCTTCTTTTCTTCCTTCTTTTTATTCTTTTCTTTTCTTCCATTTACCGTTCATTTCCTTCCTTCTACACTTCTTCAGCTTATTCTCCTCCCTCCTCCTCCCTCTCTTCTTCCTTCTCCCTTCCTTCTCCCTTCTTTCCTCCAACGCCCACTATCCCCTTCCTCGCACGTTCCTCTACCTCCTACATCAATCACCCTTCTTTGTGTTCTCTCCTCCCACCTTCCCTCGCTCCCTCCGTGCCTTGATCACCCCGTCAGGCAATGCTGGGATGTGGCACTCAACACCCACTCCTATATTTCACTCCTTGAGACCATAGAGGCAGGGGAGAGTTCTTACATCACAAAGGAGCGTAAACCCAAACAGAGGAAGAGTTACGGAAGTATGGGAGGGAAGGAAAAAAACAGCAATTTGAGTTCTTATGTAACAAAGGATCAAACAAAGAAATGGTATGTCATAGAAAGATTGTTAGGGAAGGAAAGGGTAACATACAGATTTCTTACGTAACAAAGGACCGCAAAACCAGAGGATATGTCACGGAAATATTAGAGGACGGGAAAAAGCAGCAATTTGAGTTCTTATGTAACAAAGGGTCATGAAACAAAGAGCCATAGAGAGATTGAAAGCGAAGGAAATGGTAACAAAGAGAGGAGACAAAGAGAAAAATAGTGATAGACGAAGGGAGACAGAAATGAGGGGCAGGATTCTTATGTCATGAAAGATTGTAAATACTTTCTATAGAGAGTAGCGAGTAAAAAAATAATGAAAGAGAGTAAGTGTTAGAGAGATCTGAGACAAAGAAAAATAGTGATAAATAAAAGGAGGTAGACAGATATTGGATTAGCATTCTTTGGTAAGGGATGAAGGTAGAGAAATGAGATATAAAGGGAAGATTTTTTTTTACAGTAGAGGAAACAGTTCAAGGGCAAAAAAATGGAAACTATAATGAAAAAAAAACCGCTACTCACTCCTTCTACAAGAGTTAAGAGGAGTGGCCGAAAGATAGGTCAATTTCAGGAGGATAAAGATAAGAAACGATGAAAAAGAGGAAAGAAGGATAAAAGAGAAGAAAAAGGACAGGAGAAGAGGGGAAGACGAAGCCGAAGAAAACATTGAAGAAATATGAGAAGAAAGGAAGAGAAATGAAGAGTGAATGAATGACAAGGATGAATAAAGAAGAAGAAAGAAAAAAAAGACTTCCTATAGAGATTGAAAAGAGGAAAAAGGTGAAAGATAGCAAGCGACTGAGATTGAAAAATATACAGAAAATGCATAACGAAAATAGGGAAAAAACAACAATATATACAATAAAAAATGCCTTGAAAAACTGGTCATATAAAGTGCTTGAAGAAAACAAAGGAAGCAACAGACCGGAAAATATAATGAAAAGACAATTGGAGTAAATTAAAAAAAGGCGAAAAACTGACTTACAGAATGAAAAGTGGAGACAAAAAAAAAAATAGACAAATGAGGAAAAAGAAAAGGAAATCAGGAATCGATGTCATGGAAATTAATATACGTTTTTCTTTAATAAGTATCGAGGTTTTGAGGTCTATCCCACGAAAGCCTTGTCAAATGGGGTGTGTAGGCGACGAAGCGATAGAGAATATATATGGTCCTGCAAGGCTTGGTAATACGCAGTTCATATAATTCTCTTTAATCTTATTCTTTTGCTTTTCTTTCCCTTCATCAAAATTCTTAGCCTTCTCTTACATTCACTCTTGATCGAATTAACTCCACTTCTTACTTCCCCTCATCATCATCATCATCATCACCATCATCATCATCATCATTATCATCATCATCATCAACCTCTTTTTTTTTTTTTTTTACAACAAAGGAGACAGTTCAAGGGCATAAAAAAAGGAAATAATAATGAAAAAAAAAAGCCCGCTACTTACTTTAAACGTCTTTACACTGGTTACTTTGTTTTTTTTCTTCGTATTTCTTCATCAGTTAAATCCAGCCTCATATATCTGTGCCTGGGTGATACGCAGTTAATATTATAAAAATCGAAGTTGGCTTGAATTCTCTTTTTTTTTCTACGTCGTATAAGTCCAGAGTCATAGAACTGAGCCTGGCGATGCGCAGTTAATCTGAAAAAAGAAAATATTAAAATGAAAATGACATTGAATATATTTTTTAAGGGGTGGCATTGACGGGAAGAAGGGAGGAGGGAGAAAGAAGGAAGAAGAGAAAGGAGAGAATAGGGAAGGATAAGCCGTAGGAGACGTGTAAGGAATATGAAGGAAGAAGGAAGAAGAGAAAGGAGAGCATAGGGAAGGATAAGCCGTAGGAGACGTGTAAGGAATATGAAGGAAGAAGGAAGGAGGAAGAAGGAAGAAGAGAAAGGAGAGAATAGGGAAGGATAAGCCGTAGGAGACGTGTAAGGAATATGAAGGAAGAAGGAAGGAGGAAGAAGGAAGAAGAGAAAGGAGAGAATAGGGAAGGATAAGCTGTATAGGAAAGGCGTAAAAAATATGAAACAGAGGAAGAGAAACGAAGAGTGATTGAAAGATATAAGAAAGAATGAAAAGGAAGGATGATCACCACTTAAAATTCAGTCACATATTCGGGCATGGCGAGACACACTTATAATCTTTTCTCTGGCCTTACAAATAGTCTTTAATGGAGCCCTATATGTTTATGAGAATGGACATTTATCTATTTTTTTTGCAGTAAAGGAAGGAGCTCATGGGTAAAGAAAAAGAGAAAAAAAGCCCGCTAATCACTGCTGTACCTTATCTACCCCCCCACTCCCCCTCCACCACCTCTTCATGTAACCTCCCCTCCCCACCCCCTTCATGTAACCTCCCCTCCCCACCCCCTTCATGTAACCTCCCCTCCCCACCCCCTTCATGTAACCTCCCCTCCCCATCCCCTTCATGTAACCTCCCCTCCCCATCCCCTTCATGTAACCTCCCCTCCCCATCCCCTTCCTCCCCCTCCTTCATGTAACCTTCCCCCCTTCTCCTTTTTTTTGTATATATGTGAAATTAATAATAACAGGTCCATGGTTATACAGACACGTGGGCGGCTTAATAATTTTTTTTTCTTGTATACCTTGAACTGTCTCCTCTGTTGTAAGAAAATAAAAAATAAAAAATAAAACACGGGCGCCCAAGAACCTCTCCCCAACAACCTTCCTTCAATAATAATATACAGGAAGTGACTGGCCTCTTAAGAAACTGATTTATGTGATGTTGGAATATAAGAAAATAATCGGAGTAATTCACGTCATTTTCTATTTAACTTTTTTCCATATTATCCGGGTCTTCATGGTCACTCCGATGCTAGATTATCGTACTCAGAGCCTTGTATTAACCGGTTTCTGAGCCATAGTTATTGCCAAAAATCACCAATAATCAACCACTTTCATTAACCGGGTCTTCATGGTCACTCCGATGCTGGATTATCGTACTCAGAGCCTCGTATTAACCGGTTTCTGAGCCATAGTTATTGACAAAGAAACACTAGTAATTAACCACTTTAACGATAATTATATATGAAGGGAGCTATTGGGGTAATGTAAGCAGTTTTTGGGTCTGAAATCAGCAATCGTAAGAGGCAGAGTACGACATTCTGGCCTTAGTTATTGCCAAAAAACACCAATAATTAACCACTTTAACGATAACTATACATGAAGGGAGCTATTGGGGTAGTGAAAGCAGTTTTGGGGTCTGAAATCAGCAATCGTAAGAGGCAGAGTACGACAATCTGGCCATAGTTATTGCCAAAGAAACACCAATAATTAACCACTTTAACGATAACTATATATGAAGGGAGTTATTTGGGTGATGAAAACAGTTTTTGGGTCGTAAATCAGGAAACGTAAGAGGCAGAGTACGACAATCTACGCATATATGAAGGCAGTTATTTGGGTCGAGGTGGCAGTTTTTGGGTCGGAAATCAGCAAATATATAAGGCAGAGTACGACAATCTGCTCATAGTTATTGCCAAAGAAACACCTATAAATAACCACTTTAAGGATAACTATATATGAAGGCAGTTATTTGGGTCGAGGTGGCAGTTTTGGGGTCGGAAATCAGCAAATATATAGACAAAGTACGACAATTGGTAACGTTGCATGATGGTCGTTTTCCCCGTTCAAGGTACAGAGGTCGTGTCAAACTACCACTGGGATCACGAAACAGTCCATGAAAATCCCAGCAGTGCCAAGATTGCCAAGTTATCGTACTCAAAACATCGCATTTATCAGTTTCAGGGCCCAAAACTTTCCTACCCACACAGATAACGAAATACCAGTTAAATTTCTCGTTTAAAGCATTACTTATTGGCGTTTGCAAAGTCTATATATACCAAGTCAAGTCACTCTGCCTTCAAAACTGCGACCAGCACGCGCAGGGGTCGGTTTGGGGCGGAGCAGTGGGATGACGTCACTTGAAGCCAGTACACGGGTGACTAAAGTTGCGGCCGTGTGTGCACTTTGGATGTGCATTCTCGCCTTCTTTCACCGCGCACTCAGGCAAGCAAATGACGAAATAATATGCCTTTTGTATTGTGCTATTGCGTGGCTGTAATTCCAATGCCTACAAACGGCGGTGTGGGGTGTGAGAGGGGTCATATTCAAGTGATTGATTTAAATTAGTCCACCTTTCTTCGTTTTCTCTAAATCCCTGTTTCTGCATTCTCTAGTTTGGCTCCAAGCAACGTCACGAATAAGGCACGCCTCTGCCGTGTCTCCTCCCACAAAGCTGCGTATGACTTGATTTGGTATATATAGACTTTGGGCGTTTGTTTGTAATAGCTGTGACTCAGAACCGGGAAATACGTGCTGAGTGGCTGAATACTGTAATTTGGTAACCCTGCCCAGCACCAACTTCTACCACGAGAGGTTTTTGTAACAGGCGAACTGAAGCTTTGAAAGGTTTAACCCGGTAGCAGCGGGGATCATGTATCTTAATGGTCCCTCTAAGCGAGAATAATGAGAAAAAATCACCCCTCACACAAACCATTTCATAATATATATCAAAGCATTTCTGATCAGGTTATGCATCATCTATTTTGGGGGGTTTATATCATGGCACAAATTTGGCCCGTCGCTGCTACCGGTTCAGAACAGGGCATCAGGAAACTGCTTAAAGAAATACAGGTGCCGGGTGGTTTGGTTGCCTGAGATGGTTAGTGGTGTTTTTTTTTTGGTTGTTTTTGTTTTGGTGGTAAATAAATCACGCGCCGACAGCCTCTCCTTTTGTATGTAACTTTTTTTTCTTTCTTTTATTACTTTTTTTGTGTGTGTTTTCATATCTGTATATACACACAAAAGGCTCCTAAAACTAATATATGTAGGACACACACACACACACACACACACACACACACACACACACACACACACACACACACACACACACACACACACTCACACACGCACAGAGGAAATGAGGTTCGCAGATATCACTTGAACAATAATTACACAACAATCACGGTGACACACGCACGAACGCACACACTCACACATGCACTGAATCACGTAAGCAGATGTCTGAGTGTGTGTGTGTGTGTGTGTGTGCTAACCGCGCGCACCTCTCACTCAAGCGGTCGTATTTCTACCACGCTCCATTCCTCTTTTCTGCTTTGGACATTCACGGTTCCGAGTGATGATTTAAGAGCACATAAAAAGGGAGGTGGAGGTGGAGGTGGTGGAGGTGGTGGGGTGGGTCGAGGGGCGAATTTACAGTGTCGTGGAGGGAGAGAGAAAAAGCGTAGTACTCATGTTGTTGTATACGCGAGGTGTAGATGGTGGAAAGGATGTTATGAGCTGTTGATGTTGTGGGTTTTGTAGTAGTAGAAGTAGTAGGAAAGGATGTTATGAGCTGTTGATGTGGGTTTTGTGGAAGTAGAAGGAGTAGGAAAGGATGTTATGAGCCCTTTATCTTCGTCTTGTTTAGTTATATTTCTGACTTTGCTGTTGTAGATGTTGTTGTTAGTATTGGTATTGATGTTGATGTGGGTTTAGTAGTAATAGTAGAGGTAGTAGTAGTAGTAGTAGTAGTAGTAGAGAAGAATGTTATGAGCTCTTTATTTTCGTCTAGTTTTTGTTCTAGTTTGAGTTTGCTGTTGTAGATGTTGTTAGTATTGCTGTTAATGTTGATGTGGCCTTGGTAGTAGTAGTATAAGTAGTAGTAGTAGTAGTAGTAGTAGTAGTAGGGAAGAATGTTATATAGTTTCTTATCATTTTTGGTCTTATTTGTTATATAGGTTTAATTTTGCTGCTGTAGATTTGGTTGTTGTTTTTGTTGTTGTTACTAATGTTGGTGGCGTGGCTTTCCTAGTAGTAGTAGTGGTAGTAGTAGTAGTAGTAGTAGTAGTAGTAGTAGTAGTTGTAGCAGTAGTCGTTATTATTGTTCTTTGTTGTTGTTGTAGTGGTAGTAGTAGTAGTAGTAGTAGTAGAAGTAGGTGAGGACAAGACACTTACATCTACCTGGCGCCGTGTCCAACCCTGCTCATTAATATTCTCACCTGGGGCTGAGTTACCTGTAATAATGGACGAGTCAGCGGCTGTCTCATTAATCCCGCCAGGTAATGTGTTAGTTCGTTAGTATGTGTGTGTGTGTGTGTGTGTGTGTGTGTGTGTGTGTGTGTGTGTGTGTGTGTGTGTGTGAAATGTGAAATATGAGACACATCTTCTCGCATCAAAATTCAAACCTTACCTTAACTTACCTTAAACTTTACCTTACCCACTTCGCTTTCCTCTCTCTATCACTCCCTTTCTCTCTACCAACCTGCCTTTCCTTCCTTACCCTTCCACCTTTCGTTCCCAGCATATTCCCTTAACCCATAAAGCCATAAATATAAGCAATACACTAAATCTTCACGCCACAGCAAAGAAACGTGCGGGCGGTGTGTGTGTGTTGACAGTGTTACCAGCTACGCGTGGCAACCCTTGGACGCGTGAAGGATAGGATGAGAGCGCAGCGCCTTGCCATGTCGCGGCTGATGATTAGATGGCCCAGGAGGAACGCAAGCTATGTGGGTACTAGGTCGCTAAGGGTTCGGTCACGTGGTAGTCTCGCCCTCGCCTGCAGTTTACCGTTCCACGAAGAGAGAGAGAGAGAGAGAGAGAGAGAGAGAGAGAGAGAGAGAGAGAGAGTGAGTGTGTACAATGAGCTTATGTAATGTGTTTTTATTGGCAAAGACACGCAGGCACAAAGAGAGAGAGAGAGAGAGAGAGAGAGAGAGAGAGAGAGAGAGAGAGAGAGAGAGAGAGAGAGAGAGAGAGAGAGAGAGAGAGAGACGGAGAACGAAAGGAAAAGGAGAAATAAAGAAGGAAGAAAGAAATGGAGCAGAAGAAGAAGAAGAAGATGAAGAAGAAGAAGAAGAAAGCTGTTTTGGGTCCTTGCCTGTCTGTTGTCGCGTTGATCAAAGTCTGTCTGTTAGCTGTTAATACTATGGACTTATGAGGTATTGTCTGTTTTGCTGTTGTGTGGATCCCTGTTTTGTCTGTTGGCTGTTAGTTCTGTTAGTCTGTCAGTTGTGGTCTGTTTTGGGGTTCATGTCTGTGGGCTGTTGTGTAGATTCGTGTTTGTCTTGGCTGTTAGTATTGGGCTGTTTTGGGGTCTGATATATTGAGAGGCTGTTAAGTCTGTACCATGCAGTGTGTGAAGGAGGAGGAGGAGGAGGAGGAGGAGGAAAGGAAGAAGCCGGAGAAGAAAGCAGAAAAAATAACTTGATGCAGGATGATAAAAAAAAGATAAAGAAGAAGAGTAAAAAAAGAAGAACAAGAAGAACCGGATTAGAACAAAAGCAAAACAAGGAGAAGACAAGAAGCAAAAATAATTAGACGGAGGATGATGAAAAAAAATTATAAAGAAGAAAAATACAAAGAACAAGAAGAACAAAAAAAATAGCAAGAACAAAAAAAAGGGAAGGGTAAGGTGGGCATCACAGAAGCAGACCCCAGCGAAATAATAAACAACTGTAGGAACCAGTCAGCCAATGCAAGGGATGAGAAGAGGAAGGAAAGATGTTTGAGACGGGTTAAAAGGAAGGGAAGAGGAGAGTGAAAATGGGAAGGGAAGGAGGAGGAAAGAAAGGGAGGAGGGGAGGGAAAGTGGGGAGGGAAAGAAAGGGAAGAGGGGAGGGAAAGTGGGGAGGGAATGAAGGGGAGAGGGGAGGGAAGGAGGGGGAAAGAAAGGAAAGGGGAGAGGAGAGGGAAGGAGGGGGAAAGAAAGGGAAGAAGAGAGGGGAAATGGGGAGGGAAGGAGAGGGAAAGAAAGGGAAGAGGAGAGGGGAAATGGGGAGGGAATGAAGGGGAAAGAAAGGGAAGAGGAGAGGGGAAGTGGGGAGGGAATGAAGGGGAAGGAAAGGGAAGAGTGGAGGGAAGGAGGGGGAAAGAAAGGGAAGATGAGAGGGGAAGTGGGGAGGGAATAAAGGGGAAAGAAAGGGGGAGATGGGAAGTGGGGAGGGAATGAAGGGGAAGGAAAGGGAAGAGGAGAGGGGAAGTGGGGAGGGAATAAAGGGGAAAGAAAGGGAACATGGGGAGGGAATAAAGGGGAAAGAAAGGGAACGTGGGGAGGGAATAAAGGGGAAGGAAATAAAGGGAAGCGGAAAGGGGAAGGAAAGTCTATCTGCTCTCCCTCCCTTTTCCTTTCTGTACACTTTCCCGTCTGTAGAGTGTAGATATAGACAGATGTAGACAGGTAGAGAAACAGGTATAAATAGGTAGATAACAGCTGTAGATAGGTAGTTAGGATAGGTGGTAGGAAGATATGGCGTTGTAGATGGAGGAGACGGAGGAGGAACACAAGGAAAAAAGATAAAGAAGAAAAGTTAAAAAGAAGAATTAGAAGAACCGGATAAGAATGATAACAAGACAAGAGAGGAGGAGGAGAAAGAGGAGAAAGAGAAGAAAAATAAATGCGAAAAAGATAACAGATGAGATGAGAAAACAGAAAACAGAGGAGAGAAACAGTAGACAAGAAGACGAAGAAGATGAAGATAGGTAAACAGACATCAACAGGTAGACTCACACACTTACTCATATACAAAGTGACTCACCCCCTCACAAGACCTTCCCAAAGTGGTCCGCCGAGCGATTGGTCTGGAATAAGCGGTTCACGTGTTGACGGGTCCGGCGCCTTGGAGCTAAAATTACACCCCAGTACCTGCCGCGGCCCAGACAGGTGTAAACAGACCCCCAGGTGCCCCGCTCCCCACCCCTTTCCCTTTCACAAGCACGGGGAACGAATGGAGGAAGAAAGGGAGGGAGGGAAAGAGAGGTGGAAGAAGGGTAAGCAAGGAAGGAAGGAGAGGTTGGTATTGAGAAAGGGAGTGAAAAAGAAAGGAGAGAGAGAGAGAGAGAGAGAGAGAGAGAGAGAGAGAGAGAGAGAGAGAGAGAGAGAGAGAGAGGAGAGAGAATGCAGAACGAACAGAAAAGAAGAGGTAAAAAAAGGAAGAAAGAAATTGTGAAGAAAAAGAAGAAAGATGTTTTGCGTCTCCCTGTTGGTTGATTAAGGTAAAGTTTTAGAGCATAAGCTATAGATGCGCGTGGCCTCAGTGCTCATCTCCGTCACATTAACCCAGTTCTTCCTTTCCTCTTCCCTTCACCCCTTACAAACACTGAGAACGAATAGGGGAGAGAGGGATGAAGGGGGAGAGGCGGAAAATGGGCAGGGAAGTAAAAAAATCTATCAGGTGTAAATAGATTAATAGGTAAGACGTCTCCAACTGTCTCCTACCCCCTCACAAGCATTAGTGTGTGTGTGTGTGTGTGTGTGTGTGTGTGTGTGTGTGTGTGTTTGTAGCTCCTTATGTTCTGTGTGTCTGTTACTTTCTCTGTGTCTCTCTGTCTGTCACTTTCTCTCTCTCTCTCTCTCTCTCTCTCTCTCTGCCTCACGTCTGTAGCATTACGTGGCATTAAAGTAAAAACTAATTCTTAGCATATATCTTTTGTGTCCTTTTTTCCATATTTATCATTCTCTCTCTCTCTCTCTCTCTCTCTCAAAGACATGTACGTTCGATTACACGCTCACACACGCACGTACACACACACTGTCCCACACACCGCACACACACACGCACACACGGCGCTTATGCACGAATGCACATGTGTACGTGCGTAATGACCCTTATGTAAGTGAGAGAGAGAGAGAGAGAGAGAGAGAGAGAGAGAGAGAGAGAGAGAGAGAGAGAGAGAGAGAGGGTGGGGGGTAGTTGTAGTAGACACTGGGAGAGAGAAAATATAAAGAAGAGAGAAAGAATAGGAGGAGGAAAAGGAAAAGGAAGAAGAGGAAGAGAGAAAAATCATAAAGAGGAAAAAGAGGAAGAGGAGGAGGAGGAGGAGGAGGAGGAAGACGATATGAAGTTGAAAGTGAAGACAGGAAGAGTAAAAGAAAGAAAATATGAAGAAAGACAAAGAGGAGGAGGAGGAGGAGGAACAAAATACGGAGTTGGAGATGGAGGAGATGAGGGAGGAACAAAATACGGAGTTGGAGATGGAGGAGAT
The DNA here is from genome assembly GCF_024679095.1 of Eriocheir sinensis. Taxonomy (NCBI): domain Eukaryota; kingdom Metazoa; phylum Arthropoda; class Malacostraca; order Decapoda; family Varunidae; genus Eriocheir; species Eriocheir sinensis. The sequence continues at coordinate 15,293,058 of NC_066528.1, read as the reverse complement.
GAGGGAGGAAGAAAACACGGAGTTGGAGATGGAGGAGATGAGGGAGGAAGAAAATACGGAGTTGGAGATGGAGGAGATGAGGGAGGAGGAACAAAATACGGAGTTGGAGATGGAGAAGGAAGAAAACAAAAGACGAAAGATGAAGAAAAGGAAGAAAACTGCGACAAAGAAAATAGATGAGGAGAAGGGAGAGAAAACAGAGGAGAGAAATAGTAGACAAGAAGACGAAGAAGAAGAAGAAGAAGAAGGAGAAGAAGAAGAAGAGAACGATAGTCAGGGTAAAGAAAACAACAACAACAATAAAAATAACTAAAATATGTGCCTCTTAAATGAGCAAGACAAAAATATGGATGAAGACAAGAAGAAAATGGGCGACCGTGTTGAATAGGTGATGACAGGTGAGGGGGGAGGGGGGAAGGGAAGGAAAGGGAGGGAGGAAGGGGAGGAGTGAGGTGTTGATAGTGCTCATTGTAGGCGTTGGAAGGATAGGAGAGGGGAAGAGGAGGGGGAGAGGGAATGCTGTAGGGGGGTGGGGCTGGGAAGGCAGGGGGATAGAGGGGGGAGGGAGGGAAGGGGGAGTGTTTACTGGGGAGTGGTTGGGAAGATAGGAGAGGGGAAAGAGGGGACAGAGAGAAAGGGGAGGGAGGGAGAGAGGAAGGGGATGCTTGGGGAGAGGGGTTAGGAATTTGGGTGAAGGATTTTTTTTATTTATTTATTTTTTTTTTTTTTACATCTCAGCCTATAGCGCATGTAGGCTTTCTTTAGGGGCCTAGCTGGTGGTTGGCCTAAGCCCGTCATGGCGCAGGCAATTTTTATAGTGGCGCCAGTTATGCTTGGCTCATGCTGCCCCCCGGAACTCATTCTTGATTCACTGGACGGTTTCTTCTAGAGTCCGGGTTGATGGGTGGTCTTCTGGACAGCATGTGGGTAGTCTTAGGCCACTCGGCGGTGACTGAAAAATCCCAGGTGGTAGTGTGGGGACTCGAACCGACGTTGTCCATGGCGTGATGAATGCTGGCCCAGTACGCTAACCATTCAGCCACCGCTGGAGGGGGAATGGGGTGATAAGTGGGGAGGGGAGGGAAAAATAGGAGAGGCAAAAGAGGGGTGAGAGAGGAGCCGAATTTTTGCTTCAACTCACGGAGACCCAGGACCAACCTATCCCCCATTCCTCCCCATTCTTCCCGTCAGTGTGTCCGTGTGAATGTTAACCTCCTACCCATTCGAAGTGAGTCTCGGGAAATCTTACTTCAACATACACAGACTCGATTCCCCCATCATTCCATTACCCCGTCAGTCATTCAGTGGTGTAAATACTAACCTCCTATCCATTCGAAGTGAGTCTCGGAAAATCTTACATCAACATACACAGACTCCATTTTCACTTCCCTTCCCCCATCACTTATCCATCATTCCATTACCCCGTCAGTCAGACAATGGTGTATATGCTAACCTTTATGCTAATCCATACGAAGTGAGTCTCGGGAAATCTGACTTCAACTTCCACAGACTCCATTCCCCCCTCCCCGCCATCACACCACTATCCAGTCAGTCAGTTAGGTCGTGTAAATGCAAATACCTTATCCGTGTACACAAAAGACTCACAACCCGACCATACCAATCAACTATCACGGACTTCCCATCAACCACCCACACACAGACCCCACAATGAAGACGCACCCCATCACCCCACCCCCCCATCACCTCTATCACCCCATCACCCCATCAGACAATCTCACATAAGACTCACAACCTGACCCCAGACTTACGACTCAACGTTTTTGGACTTTTTATTTACCAGACACTGACTCCCCTATGAAGAGCCACCCCCATCACCCCACCACCCCATCACCCAACATCACCCCACCACCCCATTCTACAATCTCACAGAAGACTAACGACCTGACCCCAGACTTACGACTCAACGCTCTCCGACTTCTTACTTACCAGACACAGATCCCACAATGAAGAGCCACCCCCATCACCCCACCCCCCATCACCTCTATCACCCCATCACCCCAGGCAGCGTGTCCGTGGAGGTATCTCAGGAATGGCCCATCAGTCACCTCGTCGCCCGTACACGGCTGCGGCGGCTGGGTTGTCTGCTGCCCGTCACTCCTGTCGCCGCGTGAGGGTCGCCGACTCTATCAACCGCGCGCCGTCCTTGTCAGCGCCGCGCCCCGTCCGTCGCCGTCCTTGTGTTTGTTGTTTGTGGTGGGTGGTTGGGGGGGGATGAGGGGGGGTAGGGGTGTGTGTGTAGGGGGGGCAGGTGTGACTACGTGTGTGATATTTATTGTCTGAGAGAGAGAGAGAGAGAGAGAGAGAGAGAGAGAGAGAGAGAGAGAGAGAGAGAGACTATTAATGCCACCATGCATCTCACACTTTTTTTTAAGCCTAAGATCGTTTCACACCCCTCTCCTCCCCCATCTCCCTCCCTCCTATCCCCTCCCTCCCCTCCTTCTCTCCTCCCCCATCTTCCCCCTTTTCCCTCCCTCCCCTCCTTCCCTCCTCACCCTTCTTCCCCCTTTCCCTCTCTCCCCTCCTTCTCTCTGCCCCCTTTACCCTCTCCCCCTCCTTTCCTCCCTCCCTCCCACATTTTAGGCTTATAGGATGGAAATGAAGCGAGACAAAAAGTTCCCTGTTTGTGTTGCCTCGTGAAGGTGATGGAAAGTGAGTCACGTGTCTGTGTAGGGGAAAGTATCACATATTAAATTACTACAATGGTGAGACGTCTACGCCACATTTTTAACCCGGTAGCTGCGGGGATCATGTTTCTTAAAGGCCCCTCTAAGCGAGAAAAATGAGAAAAAATCATCACTCACGCAAACCATTTCATAATATATATCGACGCATTTGTGATCAGTTTATGCATCATCTATTTTGGGGGGTTTATATCATAGCAAAAATGTGGCCCGTCGCTGCTACCAGATTCAAACTTCGCACTAATATTTATCAAGTTATGTGACTAGTTTGCCTTTTTTTTATTTCAATTATGGGACGGAGTTAGTTAGAAGAGTTGGATTTTCACGGTGTAGTCGACATATTTCAAACTCATTCGTAAACAGTAAAAAAAATCAATAAAACCAGCTGACCACACTTTCTAAAACGGGTCAAGAAAAGAAAAAAAATATTAGCCACACCATTGATGAGGCAGGCTACTTATACGACGTTAAAAAAAAAAAAGTCGTTATTCTCGGGTTCAGGTAATTACATTTTTGGAGGCAAGTAAAGCTGATGAGAGGAATAATAATACAAATCAATGTTAAGTAATAAAGAAAAGTACGATAAACACACTTACGTATTCCATTAAAGATAAAAAAAAAGTTAGCACCATTTTGTATTTGTTATTGTTTATGTTTGAAATACGAGCTGGTAAGGAAAGGAGGAGAAAATGGAGTTAGGGGATAAAGAAGGAAGGGGGGAAGAGAAAAGAAGGGAAGGGAAAGGCAGAGAAAGCGAGAAAGGGGTAAGGAAGGGAGGGAGGAAGAGAAAAGAAGGGAAGGGAAAGGAAGAGAAAGCGAGAAAGGGGTAAGGAAGAGAGGGAGGAAGAGAAAAGAAGGGAAGGGAAAGGAAGAGAACGCGAGAAAGGGGTAAGGAAGGGAGGAAGAGAAAAGAAAGAAGGGAAGGGAAGGGAAAGGAAGAGAAAGCGAAAAAGGGGTAAGGAAGAGAGGGAGGAAGAGAAAAGAAGGGAAGGGAAAGGAAGAGAAAGCGAGAAAGGGGTAAAGGAAGGAGGAAGAAAGAAAAGAAGGGAAGGGAAAGGAAGAGAAAGCGAAAAAGGGGTAAAGAAGAGAGGGAGGAAGAGAAAAGAAAGAAGGGAAGGGAAGGGAAAGGAAGAGAAAGCGAGAAAGAGATAAGGAATAGACGAAGGGAGAAGAAAGAAAGGAAGGGAAAGAAAAAGCGAGTAATGGGATAAAGAAAGGAGGGAAGGAGGAAGAGAAAGAAAGGAAGGGAAGAGAAACCAATTAAGGAGATAAGGAAGAAAGGGAGGGAGGGAGAGATAAGAAAGGGAAGATATTGAAGAGAAAGGGTGTAAGGGGAGAAGGAAGGGAGGAAGGAAGGGAGGGAGAAGAAGGGAAGGGAAGAGAAAGCAAATAATGGGATAAAGAAAGGAGGAAGGGAGGGAAAAGAAGGGAAGGGAAGAGAAAGGAATGAAGGGAGGGAGAAGAAGGGAAGGGAAGAGAAAGCGAGTAAGGAGATAAGGAAGAAAGGGAGGGAGGGAGAGATGAAAAAAGGGGAGGGAAGGGAAAGCGAGTACGGAAGAAGGAAGGGGCTGGGGGTTACCTGGCCTTACCTTCCCTGGCCCGCGCGTCACTGCTCCGCTTGGGACTTACTTTTTCGCCTCTTTTTGTAAGCTTGAAGTGACGTGAAGGCTCCGTGTGTATGATTTGAGAGACACTGTTTGTCTTGGTTGATCCCGTTGGTAAGAGGAGAGAAAGTGCAGAGTAATGGAAGGGAGAAGGATAGGAAGGGAAGTCCAGTGCTGTGCAAGGGAGATCGAAGAGTGAATAGAAAGAATTGATAAAGGAAAATGAAAAGAATATGACGTTTGTTTGTGTGTGTTAGGGTGTTGGGAAGACGAGAGAAAGTTGAAAGTAAAGAAAGGGGTGAAGGATAGACAGGAAAGTAAAATGTAAGAGAGAGTGAAAAGATTGTAAAGAAAGATTAATAAAGAAAAGGAATAGAAAATGACGTATGTTAGAGTGTGTTAGGGTGTTGGAAAGACGAGAGAAAGTTGAAGGTAAAGAAAGGGGTGAAGGATAGACAGGAAAGTAAAGTGTGAGAGAGAGTGAAAAGATTGTAAAGAAAGAATTGATAAAGGAAAATGAAAAGAAAAAGACGTATATGTTAGTGTTTGTGTTAGGGTGTTGGAAAGACGAGAGAAAGTTGAAAGTAAAGAAAGGGGTGAAGGATAGACAGGAAAGTAAAGTGTAAGAGAGAGTGAAAAGATTGTAAAGAAAGAATTGATAAAGGAAAATGAAAAGAAAAAGACGTATGTTAGTATGTGTTAGGGTGTTGGAAAGAAAGAAAGTTGAAAGTAAAAAGAGCGAAAGATAGACAGGAAAGTTATGTGTAAGAGAGAGTGAAAAGATTGTAAAGAAAGAATTGATAAAGGAAAATGAAAAGAAAAAGACGTATATGTTAGTGTGTGTGTTAGGGTGTTGGAAAGACGAGAGAAAGTGCAAAGTAAAAGAAATATGAAGGATTGATAAGAAAGTAAAGATTAAGAGAGAGTGAAAAGATTGTAATGAAAGAATTGATAAAGGAAAATGAAAAGAAAAAGACGTATATGTTAGTGTGTGTGTTAGGGTGTTGGAAAGACGAGAGAAAGTGCAAAGTAAAAGAAATATGAAGGATTGATAGGAAAGTAAAGATTAAGAGAGAGTGAAAAGATTGTAAAGAAAGAATTGATGAAGGAAAATGAAAAGAAAAAGACGTATATGTTAGTGTGTGTGTTAGGGTGTTGGAAAGACGAGAGAAAGTGCAAAGTGAAAGAAATATGAAGGATTGATAGGAAAGTAAAGATTAAGAGAGAGTGAAAAGATTGTAAAGAAAGAATTGATAAAGGAAAATGAAAAGAAAAAGACGTATATGTTAGTATGTGTTAGGGTGTTGGAAAGAAAGAAAGTTGAAAGAAAAAGAAGGATGAAAGATAGACAGGAAAGTAAAGTGTAAGAGAGAGTGAAAAGATTGTAAAGAAAGAATTGATGAAGGAAAAGGAAAAGCAAAACAAGACCACGTTAGTCGTTATACATTCATTTTTTTTATTTCTTTTTCATTTTCATGGTTATTTTTTTTCTCTTCAGCGCTGGTTTAGACAAAGGGGCTCAGAGTCCATGATTTATATATGATGTGGTTTCTATTTTGGTTTTGGTTATATTTTCTGAAGCCTGTCTCTGTCTATCTCTCTGTCTGTCTGTCGGTATCTGTCTGCCTGTTTCTTTTTATTTTATTTACAGGAAAGGAAGCAGCTCAAGGGCATATAAAAACTGTAGAAAAAAGAGCCCGATATATGCTGCTAGAAAAAAAAAGATAACAGTAGAGAGTGGCTAAAAGAGAGGTCAATTTCCGGTGGTTTGTCTGTTTGATTTGTTTGTCTCTGTTTGTCTGTCTGTCTAATTGTCTGTGTCTGTTAGTCTCTGTCTTTGTCTCTCACTTAGAACGCAAATCAGAAAAAAAATGTATAGCTGGTATGGAAAATTTAGAGCAAAACGTACAAACTGGTATACGTTAATTTGAGATTGTGTGCGTAGTATAAGGTCCACGGAAATGATAAAAGTGCGTACAAAATGGTGAACGCCAATTAGGAGTGCGTACAAAATGGTGAACGCTAATTAGGAGTGCGTACAAAATGGTGAACGCTAATTAGGAGTGCGTACAAAATGGTGAACGCTAATTAGGAGTGCGTACAATATAGTGAACGCTCATTAGGAGTGCGTACAAAATGGTAAACGTTAATTAGGAGTTCGTACAAAATGGTGAACGCTAATTAAGAGTGCGTACAAAATGGTGAACGCCAATTAGGAGTGCGTACAAAATGGCGAACGCTAATTAGGAGTGCGTACAAAATGGTGAACGCTAATTATGAGTGCGTACAAAATGGTGAACGCTAATTAGGAGTGCGTACAAAATGGTGAAGCTAATTAGGAGTGCGTACAAAATGGTGAACGCAAATTAGGAGTGCGTAGAAAAAGGTGAACGCTAATTAGGAGTGCGTACAAAATGGTGAACGCTAATTAAGAGTGCGTACAAAATGGTGAACGCCAATTAGGAGTGCGTACAAAATGGTGAACGCAAATTAAGAGTGCGTACAAAATGGTGAACGCCAATTAGGAGTGCGTACAAAATGGTGAACGCAAATTAGGAGTGCGTACAAAATGGTGAACGCTAATTAGGAGTGAGTACAAAAAGGTGAACGCTAATTAGGAGTGCGTACAAAATGGTGAACGCAAATTAGGAGTGCGTACAAAATGGTGAACGCTAATTAGGAGTGCGTACAAAATGTTGAACGCTAATTAGGGGTGCGTACAAAATGGTGAACGCTAATTAGGAGTGCGTACAAAATGGTGAACGCTAATTAGGAGTGCGTACAAAATGGTGAAAGCTAATTAGGAGTGCGTACAAAAGGGTAAACGCTAATTAGGAGTGCGTACAAAATGGTGAACGCTAATTAGGAGTGCGTACAAAATGGTGAACGCTAATTAGGAGTGCGTACAAAATGGTGAACGCTAATTAGGAGTGCGTACAAAATGGTGAACGCTAATTAGGAGTGCGTACAAAATGGTGAACGCAAATTAGGAGTGCGTACAAAATGGTGAACGCTAATTAGGAGTGCGTACAAAATGGTGAACGCTAATTAGGAGTGCGTACAAAATGGTGAACGCTAATTAGGAGTGCGTACAAAATGGTGAACGCTAATTAGGAGTGCGTACAAAATGGTGAACGCTAATTAGGAGTGCGTACAAAATGGTGAGCGCTAATTAGGAGTGCGTACAAAATGGTGAACGCTAATTAGGAGTGCGTACAAAATGGTGAGCGCTTATAAGGTGTGCGTACAAAATGGTGAGCGCTAATTATGAGTGCGTTCAAAATGGTGAACGCTAATTAGGAGTGCGAACATTTTAGGCTTACAGGATGGAAATGAAGTGAGACAAAAAGCTCCCTGTTTGTGTTGCCTCGTGAAGGTGATGGAAAGTGAGTCAGGTGTCTGTGTAGGGGAGATTATCACATATTAAAATACTACAATGGTGAGACGTCTACGCCACATTTTTAACCCGGTAGCTGCGGGGATCATGTTTCTCAAAGGTCCCTCTAAGCGAGAAAAATGAGAAAAAATCATCACTCACGCAAACCATTTCATAATATATATCGACGCATTTGTGATCAGTTTATGCGTCATCTATTTTGGGGGGTTTATATCATAGCAAAAATGTGGCCCGTCGCTGCTACCAGATTCAAACTTCGCACTAATATTTATCAAGTTATGTGGCTGGTTTGTCTTTTTTTTATTTCAATTATGGGACGGAGTTAATTAGAAGAGTTGGATTTTCACGGTGTAGTCGACATATTTCAAACTCATTCGTAAACAGTAAAAAAAATCAATAATACCAGCTGACCACGCTTTCTAAAACGGGTCAAGAAAAGAAAAAAAAATATTAGCCACACCATTGTTGAGGCAGGCTACTTATACGACGTTAAAAAAAAAAAAAGTCGTTATTTTCGGGTTCAGGTAATTACATTTTTGGAGGTAATTAAAGATGATGAGAGGAATAAGAATACAAAGCAATGTTAAGTAATAAAAAAAGTACGATAAACACACTTACGTATTCCATTAAAGATAAAAAAAAAGTTAGCACCATTTTGTATTTATCATTGTTTGTGTTTGAAATACGAGCTGGTAAGGAAAGGAGGAGAAAATGGAGTTAGGGGATAAAGAAGGAAGGGAGGAAGAGAAAAGAAGGGAAGGGAAAGGAAGAGAACGCGAGAAAGGGGTAAGGAAGGGAGGGCGGAAGAGAAAAGAAGGGAAGGGAAAGGAAGAGAACGCGAGAAAGGGGTAAGGAAAGGAGGGAGGAAGAGAAAAGAAGGGAAGGGAAAGGAAGAGAAAGCGAGAAAGGGGTAAGGAAGGAAGGGAGGAAGAGAAAAGAAAGAAGGGAAGGGAAGGGAAAGGAAGAGAAAGCGAGAAAGAGATAAGGAATAGAGGAAAAGAGAAGAAAGAAAGGAAGGGAAAGAAAAAGCGAGTAATGAGATAAAGAAAGGAGGGAAGGAGGAAGAGAAAGAAAGGAAGAGAAGAGAAACCAAGTAAGGAGATAAGGAAGAAAGGGAGGGAGGGAGAGATAAGAAAGGGAAGATAAGGAAGAGAAAGGGTGTAAGGGGAGAAGGAAGGGAGAAGAAGGGAAGGGAAGAGAAAGCAAAGAAGGGGATAAAGAAAGGAGGAAGAGAGGGAGAAGAAGGAAAGGGAAGAGAAAGGAATGAAGGGGATGAAGGGAGGGAGGAGAAGGGAAGGGAAGAGAAAGCAAATAATGGGATAAAGAAAGGAGGAAGGGAGGGAAAAGAAGGGAAGGGAAGAGAAAGGAAAGAAGGGGATGAAGGGAGGGAGAAGAAGGGAAGGGAAGAGAAAGCGAGTAAGGAGATAAGGAAGAAAGGGAGGGAGGGAGTGATGAAAAAAGGGGAGGGAAGGGAAAGCGAGTAGGGGAGAAGGAAGGGGCTGGGGGTTACCTGGCCTTACCTTACCTGGCCCGCGCGTCACTGCTCCGCTTGGGACTCACTTTTTCGCCTCATTTTGTAAGCTTGAAGTGACGTGAAGGGCTCCGTGTGTATGATTTGAGAGACACTGTTTGTCTTTGCTGATCCCGTTGGTAAGAGGAGAGAAAGTGCAGAGTAATGGAAGGGAGAAGGATAGGAAGGGAAGTCCAGTGCTGTGCAAGGGAGATCGAAGAGTGAGTAGAAAGAATTGATAAAGGAAAATGAAAAGAATATGACGTTTGTTTGTGTGTGTTAGGGTGTTGGAAAGACGAGAGAAAGTTGAAAGTAAGGAAAGGGGTGAAGGATAGACAGGAAAGTAAAATGTGAGAGGGAGAGTGAAAAGATTGTAAAGAAAGAATTGATAAAGGAAAATGAATAGAAAGAGACGTATATGTTAGTGTGTGTGTTAGGGTGTTGGAAAGACGAGAGAAAGTGCAAAGTAAAAGAAATATGAAGGATTGATAGGAAAGTAAAGATTAAGAGAGAGTGAAAAGATTGTAAAGAAAGAATTGATAAAGGAAAATGAAAAGAAAAAGACGTATATGTTAGTGTGTGTGTTAGGGTGTTGGAAAGAAAGAAAGTTGAAAGTAAAAAGAGCGAAAGATAGACAGGAAAGTTATGTGTAAGAGAGAGTGAAAAGATTGTAAAGAAAGAATTGATAAAGGAAAATGAAAAGAAAAAGACGTATGTTAGTATGTGTTAGGGTGTTGGAAAGTAAGAAAGTTGAAAGAAAAAGAAGGATGAAGGATAGACAGGAAAGTAAAGTGTAACAGAGAGTGAAAAGATTGTAATGAAAGAATTGATGAAGGAAAAGGAAAAGCAAAACAAGACCACGTTAGTCGTTATACATTCATTTTTTTTCTTTTTCATTTTCATGGTTATTTTTTTTCTCCAGCGCTGGTTTAGACAAAGGAGTTCAGAGTCCATGATTTATATATGATGTGGTTTCTATTTTGGTTTTGGATATATTTTCTGGAGCCTGTCACTGTCTATCTTTCTGTCTGTCTGTCGGTATCTGTCTGCCTGTTTCTTTTTATTTTATTTATATATGATGTGGTTTCTATTTTGGTTTTGGCTATATTTTCTGAAGCCTGTCACTGTCTATCTTTCTGTCTGTCTGTCGGTATCTGTCTGCCCGTTTCTTTTTATTTTATTTACAGGAAAGGAAGCAGCTCAAGGGCATATAAAAACTGTAGAAAAAAAGATCCCGATATATGCTACTAGAAAAAAAAAGATAAAAGTAGAGAGTGACCATAAGAGAGGTCAATTTCCGGTGGTTTGTCTGTTTGATTTGTTTGTCTCTGTTTGTCTGTCTGTCTAATTGTCTGTGTCTGTTAGAGTGTCTTTGTCTCTCACTTAGAACGCAAATCAGAAAAAAATATATATATAGCTGGTATGGAAAAATTAGAGCAAAACGTACAAACTGGTATACGTTAATTTGAGGTCGTGTGCAAAGTATTAGGTGCACGGAAATGATAAAAGTGCGTACAAAATGGTGAACGCTAGTTAGGAGTGCGTACAAAATGGTGACCGCTAATTAGGAGTGCGTACAAAATGGCGAACGCTAATTAGGAGTGCGTACAAAATGGTGAACGCTAATTAGGAGTGCGTACAAAATGGTGAACGCTAATTAGGAGTGCGTACAAAATGGCGAACGCTAATTAGGAGTGCGTACAAAATGGTGAACGCTAATTAGGAGTGCGTACAAAATGGTGAACGCTAATTAGGAGTGCGTACAAAATGGTGAACGCTAATTAGGAGTGCGTACAAAATGGCGAACACTAATTAGGAGTGCGTACAAAATGGTGAACGCTAATTAGGAGTGCGTACAAAATGGTGAACGCTAATTAGGGATGCGTACAAAATGGTGAACGCTAATTAGAAGTGCGTACAAAATGGAGAACGCTAATTAGAAGTGCGTACAAAATGGTGAACGCTAATTAGGGGTGCGTACAAAATGGTGAACGCTAATTAGAAGTGCGTACAAAATGGTGAACGCTAGTTAGGAGTGCGTACGAAATGGTGAACGCTAGTTAGGAGTGCGTACGAAATGGCGAACGCTAATTAGGAGTGCGTACAAAATGGTGAGCGCTAATTAGGGGTGCGTACAAAATGGTGAACGCTAATTAGGAGTGCGTACAAAATGGTGAACGCTAATTAGGAGTGCGTACAAAATGGTGAACGCTAATTAGAAGTGCGTACAAAATGGTGAACGTTAGTTAGGAGTGCGTACGAAATGGCGAACGCTAATTAGGAGTGCGTACAAAATGGTGAACGCTAATTAGGAGTGCGTACAAAATGGTGAACGCTAATTAGAAGTGCGTACAAAATGGTGAACGCTAATTAGGAGTGCGTACAAAATGGTGAGGGACCACTAAAGAGCAGTGAAGGAGCGCAAATATATTCCCACGCCCTGGCCACAGGCTGGGGGCGACGTGGCGTGACGGTCACCAGCCTGTGTGCATGTGTGTGTGTGTGTGTGTGTGTTCGTAGTTTCGTCAGTAGTTTGTTTCGTTACTTTCTTATGTTTGTTTATCTCTGTTTGTTTATATGTTTGTTTACCTGTATACCTGAGCGTACTGTTTGTTTGTTTGTATGTTGTAGTGAGAGAGAGAGAGAGAGAGAGAGAGAGAGAGAGAGAGAGAGAGAGAGAGAGAGAGAATGAATATGACTGCTTGCGTGTGTGTGTGTGTGTGTGTGTGTGTGTGTGTGTGTGTGTGCCTCTTCATGCCCCCTTACAGTATCTCGACATTCACTATATCACGGCAGGAGAAGGAGGAGAAGGAGGAGGAGGAGGAGGAGGAGGAGGAGGCTCGTCTATGCCCTCGCTTGCAGGCATCCGGCATACAGGAATCTCCCGTTATGCGTGTGTGTGTTTGTTTGTGTGTGTGTGTGTGTGTGTGTGTGTGTGTGTGTGTGTGTGTGTGTGTCGATAAAGCTGATGATAAATTTGTCTGCTGTGCAAAGGAGAAGTAAAAGGCGGAATTGAAGAAGAAAAAGAAGAAGAAGAAGAAGAAGCAGAAGCAGAAGAAGAAGAAGAAGAAGAAGAAGAAAAAGAAGAAAATCACTCGCCTCTTTAAGTGTTTATAAATTAAGACATATCGAATGACAATATATTCTATTAACCACAAAGCGTTTCCTGTATCACTGAGGACAATTTTGAGGGAGTATATTCCACATGGCGCTAGTGTTTTGCTGGCCCTGGAACTCATCTCTTCCGTGTAGAGAGTTTCGCTGCACTTCGGGTTGGCAGACGGTCACCAGGATAGCATAGACCCTTCGGCGATGATTTGAAAAGGTCAGCGTTCGTGGCGGGCCGGAGAACCATGGTATCTCTTCTGATTTTCTTTATTATTTTTTCTTCTTATCTTTACTTTTATATCCAAGAACTTCAGGAACTAAACAAGAAGAAAATCAACAAAAACAAGAATTAAAATGTCAGCGTTCGTGGCGGGCGGGAGTTAAACCTTGGTAATCTCTTCTGTTTTTCTTTATTTTTTTCTTTTTCTTATCTCTACTTTTATACCCAAGAACTTCAGGAACTAGAACAAGAAGAAAATCAACAAAAACAAGAATTAAAATGTCAGCGTTCGTATCGGGCGGGAGTTCAACCAATGTCCTCTCTTTTACTTTTTTTTTTCTCATCTTAACTTTCACATCCAAGAACAAGAGGAACTAGAACAAGAAGAAAAGGAACCAAAACAAGAACAAGAAAAACCGTACCCCCACCCTAATCACTCAGAACACCTCTCCTCCCGAAATTGGCCTCGCTGTCGGCCACACTCCTCTGAACTTTTTTTTAATTTTTAGGAGCAGTGAGTTGTCAAAGTTTCCGGTCATTTATTTTCAAACTTTTCTTCTTTTCCTATTTTTCATGTCAGTCGTACTTTCGTCCTTCACTCTTTTCTTGTCATGTTAATTATACCATTCTCCTAATATCGTTTTATCTACACAATACAATTTTTTTTTTCAAGTTTCCGTTCAGTATATTTCCAAACTATTCAATTTTTCCTCCTTTTCATCAATGTAGACAGCCTATTTTCTTCTTCTTTTCTCATTTGATAGTCACACCGTTGTCCTAATACTGTTTTATCTACTCAATACATTTTCCCAAGTTTCCGTTCAGTATATTTCCAAACTATTCTTTTTCTATTTTCCATGTCAGTCGTCCTTAATTCTTTTTTTTAGTCATATTAAGTATACCGTTGTCCTAATATTGTTTATCTACACTATACATTTATCCAAGTTCCCGTTGATTTATTTCCAAACTTCTTGTCTTTTATATCATGTCAGTCGTATACAGCTCCTTCATTCTCTTTTTCCGTCAATATTTATTCTTTCCCCGCTGACAGACGCCGCCGTGCCCTCATTTCTCCCTGCCAGTATACACACACGACCATGCACGGGAGCCAGGCGCGGGGTGTGGGCTTAAACTCTTGCATCACAGAACCTGCTTGAAGGGGGCGATGGCCTTGGTTCAGGAAGATTTTCTTTTTTGTCTTTTTGTCTTCTTTATTTTGCCACAGTGAGGGTTCTTCAACTCTTCTGCTTTGTTCTTGTTAGTGTCATTTTGTTCTTGTTCTTGGATATAAAAGAGAAGATAAGAAAATGGAAAATGATGAAGAAAAGAAGAAAACGAGAAAAGGAAGAAGAAAGAAGAGAATGATAAAGAAAAGAGGAAAACAAAAAGAAGTAAGAAGAAAATAATAAAGACAAGAAGATAAAAAGAAGAAAAGGAAAAAGAAAGAAGAAAAATAATATAGAAAACAAGAAGAAAACAAGAAGAAAAAAATAATAAAGAAAAGAAGAAGAAAAGGAAGAAGAGAAGAAAATGATAAAGAAAAGAAGAAGGAAACAGAAAAGAAAAAGAAAATAATAAAGAAAAGAAGAAGAAAAGGAAGAAGAAAGAAGAAAATAATAAAGAAAAGAAGAAGAAAACAAGAAGAAAAAGAAAATAATAAAGAAAAGAAGAAGAAAAGGAAGAAGAAAGAAGAAAATAATAAAGAAAAGAAGAAGAAAACAAGAAGAAAAGGAAAAAGAAAGAAGAAAAATAATAAAGCAAAGAAGAAAACAAGAAAAGGAAGAAGAAAGAAGAAAAATAATCAAGAAAAAAGAAGAAAAAGAAAGAAGAAAAAATAATCAATAAAAGAAGAAAACAAGAAGAAAACGAAGAAGAAAATAATAAAGAAAAGAAGAAATCAAGAAAACAAACAAAAAAAAACAAGAAAAATAAGAAGCATTAAAGACGAATACGTAATAAACAACAAAAAAAAAGAAAGAAAAAAAAGAACAACAAAAAAAGACGCAAAAAATAAAATACATTACCTTTATCTGCAACCACTGCCTCTTTACCCCTTCACGCCCTTACCTGTCCCCTCCCTCCCCCCCTCCCCCCCCCCATGCCCACCTTACCTGCCCGCGAATTACCTGTCGGGGGAGAGGGGGGGGGGGCGGTAGCCAGCGGGGCCCACAATGACCCCTAATTTACAAAGAACTGCGGTGACAGGTGACGGTAAGGTGACGCCATTACCTGTGTGTGTGTGTGTGTGTGTGTGTGTGTGTCTGGGATTATCCGATCATACTTCTTACTGACCTCTCTCTCTCTCTCTCGTTGTTAGAGTGTGTGTGTGTGTGTGTGTGTGTGTGTGTGTGTGTGTGTGTGTGTGTGTGTGTGTGTGTCTCGGATTATCCGATCATACTTCTGACCTCTCTCTCTATGTTAGTGTGTGTGTGTGTGTGTGTGTGTGTGTGTGTGTGTGTGTGTGTGTGTGTGTGTGTGTGTGTGTGTGAGATCATAGATATTTAACGGTTCTGCATTTTCTTTATTTTCTTTTTCTTTTCTTTCTTTTTTCTTTATTGTTGAAGCAAATCTTACACACCTTTCTCTTTCTTTTTTTTTTTACTTTTCTTTCTACCTACTTTCCACGTGGTCAGAGTGTGTGTGTGTGTGTGTGTGTGTGTGTGTGTGTGTGTGTGTGTGTGTGTGTGTGTGTGTTACATAGGGGAAGAAGATCACGTGATATATGTGTCTCCTTTGTGATATAATGAAAGACAAGAATGTGAATATCTGCATCAACTGACCATGTCTTTGCCACGCCTGGGAGATCACTAAGGGAACCAGGAAGGGGGGAGGGGGAGGGGGATGAAAGGGTTGAAGGGGGGTGCAGGGGTGAGTGAAGGGGGCGTGAGGTCAGACGACATAGGAGGCATACCTTTTCCTCCTTCCCTTCTCCCCCCTTCATAATTATCAGCAGGTAGGCGGCTCCCCGTACCTGTCCCGTGGCGGAGTTCATTGTAGGTTTCGTCTCATTACCTGTTATTCTCTGGCGTGTTAATAAACCTCAAGGTGCCTCAAGGTATAATTCACCCACGGCCTGATCTCGGCTGGACCCGCTATCCCCAGCAAGCATCAGTATAGTCGATCTCTGGGTACTGGCAAAATTTGGGCGGCTTTTCCGATACCCTACGCCCCTGTCCACCCAGCAGTGAATGGGTACCAGGTATTAATCGGGCGTTGTGTCCCGTCTCCCGGGATCTGTTCTCTTCTCCTATAATTCCTATGACCACAGATGTTGCGCCGACTAAACGAAACTTTCCAAACCTTCTGGGTACCGACGGGACATTCACACACCACGCATCTCATCCGACTTGCTCAAGGGGGGACTGGAACCGCTCCTTGTAGGCGGAAAATCCCAGACTGAACGGGACTCGAACCTCGGCCCGCCAAGTCAGAGCCAGACAGGGCAGAGCTTTGTCTATTAAGTTATCGGAGAAGTGTTTGCGTGTTGGGGGCTGGGGAGGGGGATGCCTTGTAGCTCCTAATCTACCGTGTGTGTGATATGATTATTAGGGGCGGTATTGGAGTTATTAGCCATGGTGTTGGCGGTGGTTAGTGTGGTCATGAGATCCCGAGTAATCTTCCTTGTGGCCTTTGGAAGTATTGGTCGTGGGAGCCGAGGGCGTCTAAGAACAGGCCAAGAAGCGATATGCATGAAGTGTTGTTGTTTTTAGTCTCCTCCTCTTTTTCGTTTTCCTTCTCCTCCAGAATATACCAAGTAGAAAGACACACACACACACTCTCTCTCTCTCTCTCTCTCTCTCTCTTCAGCACACAAGCAAAGCAAAGATACAGCAACAAGCAACAAGCGATATTTTGTATAGTTATATTGGTACGTTCCCCTCCTCCTCCTCCTCCTCCTCCTCCTCCTCTTCCTCTTCCTCTTCGTAACCCGAGTACACCAGCGTTGGAGGACACACCACTGCACTACCACTCACAAGCAAATCAGTGTGGACATAACGGCGTGGGTCCTTGACAATGGCAGAACTAAATCACAGCAGAAGGTTCATCTCTCTGCCCCGCTCCTTTGTGTACAGGGGCGTGACAGCGTTGGTAAGAAGGAGGGAAAAGAAAAAGAGTAAAGTGTGGCTGAGGGAAGAAAAGATGGTATGATGGATGTGTGTGTGTGTGTGTGTGTGTGTGTGTGTGTGTGTGTGTGTGTGTGAAAGGTTGTCTTCGTCTTGTTCTTTTTTTCTTGTTGTTGTTTTAAGGTTTTGGTGTACGTTAATCACATACATACATACGTGGGTACATACATGCTTTCATACATAGGAGAGGAGGGTGTGAGGAAAGGGAGGAGGAGGGGAAATTAAGAGGAAAGTGAGTGTGCAAAGTAGGAGAGGAAGAGGAAGTGTAGGATAAGAAAGAGGAGGAGGAAGAGGAGGAGGAGGAGGAGGAGGAGGAGGTTGACAGGCAGACACGAGACTTAACACAGAATATGATTGTTGAGGACTAAATCTCAGTCTGTCTGTCTCGTGTGTGTGAGAGAGAGAGAGAGAGAGAGAGAGAGAGAGAGAGAGAGGTACCCAGTAGACGTTCCCCTCCTCCTCCTCCTCCTTCTCCTTCTCCTCCTCCTCCTCCTCCTCCTCCAATGCAATAATGGAGTAGGTATCCATTAAATCCTTAAGTTGTCTCGCTGTAACTCTGTACTTTACGAGGAGAGGAGGGGAAGGGAGCGGGAGGAGGAGGAGGAGGAGGAGGAGGAAGGGGGTAGGGGAGGACAGATGGGGAAGTATAGAGATGAAAGGATGAGGGTGAGGGGAAGAGGAGGGAAGAGATGGGGGAGAGGAGGAGGAGGAAGGGGGTAGGGGAAGCGAGAGGGGGGGGAAGTATAGAGATGAAAGGATGAGGGTGAGGGGAAGAGGAGGGAAGAGGTGGAAGAGGGGAGGAGGTGGAGGAGGTGGGGAGAAGGAGGGACATAACCATAGGGGAGGAAGGTAAGGAGTACTGACTTATGGGTAAATGGGAAGGTAAGAGTTTGCCACCCCGTGCGTTATACGACCATGAGGCAATGGGGAAAGAGGGGGAAAGGGAAGAGGAGCGGAGGGGAGGTAGAAGTATAAGGAGAGCTGAAAGGTGGGGATGAGTGGATGGGTGGAAGCAAGATAGGGAGGAGAAGGGGATGGAACGATTGAGAAGGGGAATAAGAAGAAGTAAGGGAAGAGAAGATAAAAGAAGCGAGCCAGGCAACAGGATAAGAAGGTAAGGAATTAGGAAACGATATGAAGCAAGAAGCGTCACAGAAAAGGATAAAAGTATAAATGAGAGAAAGAAAGAGACATCCATTAGGAGATTCGAATCCTCTATACATTTACAAGGAGGATCGAATCTAATACCTGAAGGGTTTGAAGTCTGCTGAAGAAGAGTTGAAGGTTGAGGTTGCAGGAAGACAGGAAGAAGGAACAGAGGAAGACCAAGAAGAATAGACTGCATAAAAGAAGAAGAAAATGATGTGAAGGATAGAAGGAAGGAAGAGAGGAAGGCCAAAGAGAAAGGAATGAAGGAAAAGACCTGAAGGATAATAGGAAGGAAGAGAGGAAGGAGATGGATAAATTGGATAAAAGAAAACTTGACAGCGAAGGGAGCAGAGGAAAGGACGTGAAGAATAGGAGTAAACGGAGAAGAAGAAGAAGAAGAAGAAGAAGAAAAAGAAGAATAGTACTAACAGGAACAACCACCACATATGAAAGAAGAGGAAAAAGAAGAAAAAAAGAAGAAGAAAAAGAAGAACAAGAAGAGCATTAACCAGGGCACATGCAGAAACAGTGATCCCATATGAAAGAAGGAGAGGAAGAAGAAGAAGAAGAAGAGTACCAACATGTGTGACGCAAGGGCGCTTAGTCTTCGAAAGTGATCCCTAATAGTTGACTTATTGGCGAGAGAGTGAGACTGAGTGAAGGGGCGGGGCGGGGAGACAGTGATGGCTAGGGAGGAGGAAGAGGAGGAGGAGGAGGAGGAGGAGAGAATGACAAACTGGTGGGAGGGATTGGAAACAGAAAGAAAGGGAATAGGGAAAGGAGGGAAGGGAATTGAGAAGGGATGGGAAGAAGGAGAAGAAAGGAAGAAAACAGGAAAGGGAGGGATTGAAAAGAACAGGAAAGGAAGGGAATGGAAAGAGCAATAAAGAGAACAGAGGAAGAGGAAGAGAACAGAGAGAAGAGGAAACAGAATAAGAGAAGCAGAAAAGAGGAGAAAGAAGAGACCACAGAAAAACGGAAATAGGGCAAGAGAAGCAAGGTAGAGGAGGAAGAGGAAGAGGAAGAGAGACATGGAAATCGAACAAGAGGAGTAGGAAGAAAAAAAGAGGAGGAAGAGAAAAGAGAAGTAAAAATAGTAAAATAAATGCAGGAAAAGGAGAAGAGAGGTGGAAACAGAACAAGAGGAGCAGGAAAAAGGAGGAAGAGGAGAACAGAGAGAAAGGGAAATAGAACAGGAGAAGGAGGAAAAAGGGAGGAAAAGGAGGAAAACACAGAAAGATGGAAATAATAAGAGGAGAAGGGAAAACTGAGGAGAATAGAGAAATACTGAAAAGTGGAATGAATAGAGGAAAAAGAAATGAAAAGAGAAAGTAAGGAAGGGGACGGGAATGGAAAATGACAGAGAAAGGAAGGGACAGGAAGAATGGGAGACATACACCAGGAGAGGGAAGAGATGTGAAGGAAGAGGAGGAGGAGGAGGGAGGAGGAAGGGGAAGGAGGAGGCAGCTTGGTGTCATAAAGAAATACGCGACAAACTCTTCATCTCCATCCCACTAATTAACGCTTCCGCCCATCCATCAATTATCTGAGTCCGTATTCTTAACCCTATCGTAGCCTCAGTTCGCTCGTTTAAAAGCCTCTCGTAGAAGTTGCAGGTATTTCCACGCGGTGTTTTGTGCTCCTAGTGAAAGTTTTACCCCACTTCTTCACCATGAACCGGATAATCACCCATGAAGACCCGGTTAATCATCTCTGTGGCCTTGGGATAATCTATACACTCTTTTATAAGGGCAGTGATTA
Source organism: Eriocheir sinensis (assembly GCF_024679095.1). Taxonomy (NCBI): domain Eukaryota; kingdom Metazoa; phylum Arthropoda; class Malacostraca; order Decapoda; family Varunidae; genus Eriocheir; species Eriocheir sinensis. The sequence goes on along the minus strand of NC_066528.1, from coordinate 15,273,483 downwards.
GCGGACGATTTTTTTCTTCTCATGTTTTCTTATGCCCTTGAGTTGCTTCCTTTACTATAAAACAACGACCGCTGCTCTCCCTTCCCTCCGTCACTCAACACCACGACGGTAAGAGGAAAGGATACACCGCTTGTTATGTTATTATACTGTGCTTTTGCTCTATCCGTGAGCCGTAACGATCAGGATTTCTGTGCATTGAAGGTTATGATGAGTTTTTGATGCATATACGAAAGAGAGAAGAAGAAGAAGAAGAAGAAGAAGAAGAAGAATATTAAACAGGGAACATGCAAGAACAACGACCTCATATAAAAGAAAAAGAAAAAGAAGCAAGAGAGAGAGAGAGAGAGAGAGAGAGAGAACAAGTGATTTCACGTGGAGCAGCCGACACGTGGTTCGAATCAGACCACTCGACACACATTCTCTCTCTCTCTCTCTCTCTCTCTCTCCATGTGGTGCTTGTATAAGAGAACGAAAATTACGTATAACTAAAACTCACAAGCTTCTATAATTAATCTTTTTCCTGCTACTCTCTTCGAACTCCTAAATGAGACTTGTGCGTGAACTCTTGTCAGAAGCTTCCACGCCTCACATCAACTATTTTCAAAGGGCAAAAAGGAGATCAGTCGCGTCCTCATGAGTGCAATTTTAGGTTCATGGTACAGAGGAAGATTCAAACTACCACCAGGCCAAGAAACTACTCCTGGAAATGCTCATAACACCTCCGAAAGCCTTGTCAAATACGTGTACTTGAGGACGGAAATGTTTAAGAATATGGCACTTGTGAACTTGGTCTCGGTGGAGTTGCCAGTTAAGAATGACGAGGTGGATGAAATAAACACATAAACCCATACATCTATCACCTCCTTCCTCCATTACAAACCTAGGATATAGCTAAAAGAACCTCACAGACAAAATACACATCACTGAGACGATCAAAACAAACAGCGTCTCGGATGATATGCATGAACAGGAGGATCTAATTGAGTACATGGTAACTTTCTGGTCTATCACGTGACTGCCTTCAGCGCCCTCTCTCCCTCTCTCTCTCTCTCTCTGGCCGGTGCGGGATAGAGGAGTGTTCTTGCTCAGTGATTTTCGCGATTCATGTTATTCTAGTGTTTTTTTTTAGTGTTCCGATGCGTTGTGGAGGCAGCGTAAAGGGTGGTTGATGAGGTAAGCTTGGGTGGAGGTGATGAGTGGTGTTGTGTGGTGGTGCAGTGGTGATTAACGAGGTGGTGGTGGTGGTGGTTAGCGTGGTGGTGAGCTGTTATGTGGATTGTGGTGGTAGTGGTGGTGGTGGTGGTACTGGTGGTGATGGTGTTATGTGGTGGTGGTGATGGTGATAGTGGTGGTGGTGGTGGTGGTAGTGATTGTGTGGTGATCATTTTCCTTTTCCTTCTCTTCTTCCTTCTAATCTTCCCATCTTTCTTTTCCTTTTGTTTTACTTATCTCCGTTTCCATCTTCTCCTCCTCTTCCTTCTCATATTCGTTCTGCTCCTTCCTTCCCTCCTCTTCCTCCTCCTCTTCCTCCTCCTCTTCCTATTCTTACTCTTCCTTCTCCTCTTTCGTCTTCTTTCTTCACCCTGTAATTCCTACTTTCACTACTTCCTATTTTATTCACTTCCTCTATCCTCCTCTACTTCTCTTTCTAGGTAGGTGAAAATGTTAATATAATGCTGATTTTAACCCGGTAGCAGCGAGGATCATGTGTTTCTTAATGGTCCCTCCAAGCGAGAAAATGAGAAAAAATCACCCCTCACACAAATCACTTCATAATATATATCAAAGCATTTGTGATCAGATTATGTATCATCTATTTTGGGGGTTTATATCATGGCACAAATTTGGCCCGTCGCTGCTACCGGATTAAATAGCACTCAACTCCCTCCTCTCCTTCCCCCCTTTCCTCTCCTCCCCTTCCCCTCTCCCTCCACCCTCTCTCTCCTCTTCCCCCTCCTCCCTCTCCACGTGCCTGTTACCTCCTCCCTCCTCCCCCTCCCCCCTTCCCATCACTGCCCACTTGCTTCCCTTACTTCACTGAACCCCCCTCCCCCCCCTTTTGTTCCCCCTTGCCACTCCCCCTTCTCCTCCCCCCAATCCCTCCGCGTTGCCACCTACCCCGCATAGTCCAATTTTTTTTCCCCCTAGACGGTTTCCTCCCCCTCCCCCTTCCCCCTCCTCTTCCTCCCTTGTTTACCGGCTCCTGTTAGTTTTATTTTTACTACATTTGTTTATTATAGTTTTATTTGCTGTATGTGTGGGACGGGGAATGTGTGTGTGTGAAGGGGGGGGGGGGTTGTGAAAACACTGTGGGAGGGGAATAGCAAGGGAGATGAAAAGGGGGAGGATGGTAATTTAAGGCTAGACTAGGTAGTGATGGTTGTTGAAGGGTGGTAGTGAAGGGGGGGTGAGGTTGTCAGGTTAGTGTTGAGTTGTAAGAGTAAATGACTTGTCGGTAATTATTTTAACAGCTTCGTCTAACCGTGATTAAGGGCTAAAGAGAGAAAGTAGGACCGGTCTCAATGCGCAGATATATGGATTATTGTTTTTTAATTATTTTTAGTGTTTGGTTTCACATTTGCCTTAAGTTTTTTTTTCTCGTTTTCTGTTTTCTGTGAGGACTTTTTCTTTTGGGGGGGGATGATTTTTTTTACGGTGTTTGTTATTTTGTTTTGTTTGTGGTGTCATTTATATTTTACTTTGTGGCCCTTACGAGTTTTGTCTTGCACACATGTTGTTCGCCACAGTTCGCTTTTTGTTTGTTTCTGTAAGAGTTTGGTGTGAGTCTGGGAAAGTGTGCTCATTATTTTCTTTGTTGTTATCCTCCTCACCGTTGTCTTGCGTTCCAAATGACGTATCGTAATATCTCAACTGGTCTCATGATGTCCCATATACTCCTAAATCGCCTCCTTCCTTCCATTGCAAACCTAACGCGTTCAAAATCGACCTCACATACCAAAGACAACACTGACACGATCAAAACAAACAGCGTCTCGGATGATAGGCATGAACTGGAGGATCTAATTAAGTACATGGTAGCATTTTGGGCTCTCAGTAATAATTTTTGTCTAAGTGCTAATCATTTTTTCATTTTTTTTTCATTGCTTTCTTTCCAAATGTCTGCTGATTATGTAAACCTGTCAACATCCTCCCAGACACTGGCCTAATAATTTCTGGCACAGTGCTAATCATTGCCCTTCATTTTTTCTTTATTGTTTTCATTACCTTTCTCTTTCTTTCTTTCCAAATGTTTGCTGATATGTAAACCTGTCAACATCCTCCCAGACACTGGCCTAATAATTTCTGGCACAGTGCTAATCATTGCCCTTCACTTTTTATTTCATTGTTTTCATTACCTTTCTCTTTCTTTCCAAATGTTTGCTGATATGTAAACCTGTCAACATCCTCCCAGACACTGGCCTAATATTTTCTGGCGCGGCTATTATCATTTCTATTATTATTTTCGTTATCTCCATCACCAATTTCTTCCTTTCTTCAGTATTTGCTAATATATATACTTTTTTTCATCGTGCTTCCATTCTTTGACTTCATAATTTCTTGCACAGTCATCTTTTCATTATTTATTTTTTCATAATTTTTCTCGACTTTCTTTTTCTTTCCCAAACGTTCGATAACACGTAACGTTTGCTAATATGTAACCTTTTTTTGGTGCTCCTAGACCTAACCTAATATTAAAATCCGTCGCAGTCCTCATCATTTCTCTATTCTTTCATTATTTTCATCACCATTTTTATTCCTTCTCAGATTTTTCCCGTTATGTGAATTTTTGATACTCCGCGACCCTGACCTAAAAAACACGATCCACAGAGCATGACTTGTAATTGATTGTGTTGACATGGAGGGGGAGAAAGAGGAGGCGGATCAGTGTGGGGATTGTTCTACGTCACTGTTCATTGTTGTAAGTCATCTCGGTTCACTACAATGACGGACAGGTGGGTCATTGGGTAGGACGTATAGGAAGGTGCATTGTCGTGAGTCAGTGTTTATTGACCAGTATGACGGCCACACAGAAAGCTTGGACAGGATTAAGGTTGCCGTCTTTTCACAACCTCCAGCGGTATGTTTTGGGAGGATGTTGCTATAGCGAGAAGTGTTTTAGGGGGATGGTAAATAGCTGGAGATGTTTGGGGAGGATGTTAGACGGTTAGATGTTGCTGTTTTTTCATAACCTCCAGCGGTGTGTTTTGGGAGGATGTTGCAATAGAGAGAAGTGTTTTAGGAGGATGGTAAATAGCTGGAGATGTTTGAGAAGGATGTTAGACGGTTAGATGTTGCTGTCTTTTCATAACCTCCAGCGGTATGTTTTGGGAGGATGTTGCAATAGCGATAAGTGTTTTAGGAGGATCGTAAATAGCTGGAGATGTTTGGGGAGGATGTTAGACGGTTAGATGTTGCTGTCTTTGCATAACATCCAGCGGTGTGTTTTGCGAGGATGTTGCAATAGCGATAAGTGTTTTAGGAGGATCGTAAATAGCTGAAGATGTTTGGGAGGATGTTAGACGGCTAGATATGTATGGGGAGGATGTTGCAATAGCTAGCTGTGTTTAGGATGATGTTTTTTACGTGTACACCTATAGCGCCGGTAGGCTTTTCTTGAGGGGCCTAAATGGTAGTCGGCCCCAACCCGTCATGGCGCAGGCAAGTGTTTATAGTGGCGCCATCTTCTCTTGGGGAGGATATCAGTGAAAAAATATGGTGGAAAGAGGGATGTTCAGATTGGGACAGTGACAGACAGGGTGACAAGCGAGAACAGGAAGGGTGAGAAGGGTGCAGGAATGGAGTGTTCGTATTCGATGTTCGTATTCGAATACACAACTCTTGTATTCACTCGATCTCTGGAAGGGTGAAGAATAATGTACTTAAGAGAGGAAAATTATATGATGGTGCATTTGATATTCTTAAATACTAATGTTTTTCTTTTCTTTTTTGTCTTTTCCAGGTAAGGACGTTGGTGTGTGACTGAGAAGGGCGTGGCGGATGTTCCAAAGTGAGTGTTGTTTTTATTTGTTACTCTTATTTGCTTCCTTTCTTTTTACTTTGTCATGTTCACTAAGCAACACTTCTTGAGAGATTGTTGTTGGGCTTAATCATGTGCTTGTGAGTGTATCTTTTTTTCTAGTTGACTGGTCTTTGTCTTAAGGTTCAGTATTTTGCCTTTCCGAGTCCTTCTCCTCCTCCTCCTCCTCCTCCTCCTCCTCTTCATCATCATCATCATCATCATCCCCCTTCTCCTCCTCCTCCTCCTCCTCTTCAATCTCCTTCCCCTCGTGAAACTGACATGCCCATAGTTTTAGTCCTTATCTTATTTTAGCGTATGATTTTGTAGGTTCAATATTTTATGTATCGGATTTGCACAAGGTATTAATCCCACCTTTTCCTCCTCGTCTTCCAATTTCATTCTCTTTGTTCTGGGGAAGCTGCTCTCACAGACAACAGAAGTATAGGTTATGCAGCGAAGAGTGTTCATGAGGTATAGTATGATTTGTAGCAGCAATATAAAGAAAAGGAAAAGATATTAAAGAGTTCGGGTATGTGGATGGGTGGGTGGGTGTGTTCGTGTGTGCGTGCATCTCCGGTCGTGACTTTACGATAATGACGCTTCCACAGATTATAAAACAAAAAAATAGCGTAGGTCGATAAATCCAACCTTGAGGGTCTCCTATATCAGTTGTCTTGTTTGGGGGAGAGATATCGATTCTTTAGCTGTTTTATTTTGCTTGCGTGTGTGTGTGTGTGTGTGTGTGTGTGTGTGTGTGTGTGTGTGTGTGTGTGTGTATGGTTTGTTTGTTTGTTCATTTGCTCATTCATCTGTTTGTCTGTCTTTGTAACTGTCTATCTGTCTGTGTGTTTGTCTAGCTTTCTATGTGTTTCTGTGTCTGTCTGTCCCTCTGTCTGTCAGTGTGTGTCTGTATGTCTGTGTCTGTCATTCTCTCTCTCTCTCTCTCTCTCTCTCTCTCTCTCTCTCTCTCTCTCTCTCTCTCTCTCTCTCTCTCTCTCTCATTAAGATAAGCATCATGTGTTTATGGTAATGAAAAAAACGAGAATTAGATTAGTTTAAAACCCTGTGTGTGTGTGTGTGTGTGTGTGTGTGTGTGTGTGTGTGTGTTGTCTACCAAGTTCATGTACGTCTCATCGTTCTGCTACATGTATATCTGTGTATGTGTGTGTGTGTGTGTGTGTGTGTTTATGTGTACGTGTCTGTTTGTTTACTTAATATCAAAGCGACTTTTTAACTCTGCAGACCAACTAGTGTGTGTGTGTGTGTGTGTGTGTGTGTGTGTGTGTGTGTGTGTGTGTGTGTGTGTGTTTATTTGATTCGCTAATTGTGTCTGGGTTTTGTATATATGTAAATGTGAACTTATGAAAACTTTTTATTTTTGTTATCATTGTTTTATTATTATTATTATTATTATTATTATTATTATTATTATTATTATTATTATTATTATTATTATTATTATTATTATTATTATTATTATTATTATTATTATGTATCTTTTGCTTACTATCTGGAGCCTATTGGTTTTCCTTTAAATATTCCTTCTTGTTAAGTTTTATTTTTTTTAGCTATTTGTCTTTTTATTATTTTTGTTATGATTTGGCGTACATTATCTTTTTGTTCTTTTATTTTTTCCCTTATTTTTCTTCCGTCTTTACTGTTTGCGAATTTGGGCTGAGTTTTCTCTTTCTCTTTTTTTATAACTTTATCTTTCTCTTTCTTTATAACTTTATCTTTCTCTTTCTTTATAACTTTATCTTTCTCTTTCTTTATAACTTTATCTTTCTCTTTCTTTATAACTTTATCTTTCTCTTTCTTTATAACTTTATCTTTCTCTTTCTTTATAACTTTATCTTTCTTTCTTTATAACTTTATCTTTCTCTTTCTTTATAACTTTATCTTTCTCTTTCTTTATAACTTTATCTTTCTCTTTCTTTATAACTTTCTCTTTCTCTTTCTTTATAACTTTATCTTTCTTTCTTTATAACTTTATCTTTCTCTTTCCTTATAACTTTATCTTTCTCTTTCTTTATAACTTTATCTATCTTTCTTTATAACTTTATCTTTCTCTTTCTTTATAACTTTATCTTTCTCTTTCTTTATAACTTTATCTTTCTCTTTCTTTATAACTTTATCTTTATCTTTCTTTATAACTTTATCTTTCTCTTTCTTTATAACTTTATCTTTCTCTTTCTTTATAACTTTATCTTTCTCTTTCTTTATAACTTTATCTTTCTCTTTCTTTATAACTTTATCTTTCTTTATAACTTTATCTTTCTCTTTCTTTATAACTTTCTCTTTCTCTTTCTTTATAACTTTATCTTTCTTTATAACTTTATCTTTCTCTTTCTTTATAACTTTATCTTTCTCTTTATAACTTTATCTTTCTCTTTATAACTTTATCTTTCTCTTTCTTTATAACTTTATCTTTATCTTTCTTTATAACTTTATCTTTCTTTATAACTTTCTCTTTCTTTATAACTTTTTCTTTCTTTATAACTTTATCTTTCTCTTTCTTTATAACTTTATCTTTCTTTATAACTTTATCTTTCTCTTTCTTTATAACTTTATCTTTCTCTTTCTTTATAACTTTATCTTTCTCTTTCTTTATAACTTTATCTTTCTTTCTTTATAACTTTATCTTTTTCTTTATAACTTTCTCTTTCTCTTTCTTTATAACTTTATCTTTCTCTTTCTTTATAACTTTATCTTTCTTTATAACTTTCTCTTTCTCTTTCTTTATAACTTTATCTTTCTTTATAACTTTATCTTTCTTTATAACTTTATCTTTCTTTATAACTTTATCTTTCTTTATAACTTTATCTTTCTCTTTCTTTATAACTTTATCTTTATAACTTTATCTTTATAACTTTATCTTTCTTTATAACTTTATCTTTCTTTATAACTTTATCTTTCTTTATAACTTTATCTTTCTTTATAACTTTATCTTTCTCTTTCTTTATAACTTTCTCTTTCTCTTTCTTTATAACTTTATCTTTCTTTATAACTTTATCTCTCTCTTTCTTTATAACTTTATCTTTCTCTTTCTTTATAACTTTATCTTTCTCTTTCTTTATAACTATCTTTCTTTCTTTATAACTTTATCTTTCTTTATAACTTTATCTTTCTTTCTTTATAACTTTCTCTCTCTTTCTTTATAACTTTATCTTTCTCTTTCTTTATAACTTTATCTTTATCTTTCTTTATAACTTTATCTTTCTCTTTCTTTATAACTTTATCTTTCTCTTTCTTTATAACTTTATCTTTCTCTTTCTTTATAACTTTATCTTTCTCTTTCTTTATAACTTTATCTTTCTCTTTCTTTATAACTTTATCTTTCTCTTTCTTTATAACTATCTTTATCTTTCTTTATAACTTTATCTTTCTCTTTCTTTATAACTTTATCTTTCTCTTTCTTTATAACTTGATCTTTCTTTCTTTATAACTTTATCTTTCTTTCTTTATAACATTATCTTTCTCTTTCTTTATAACTTTATCTTTCTCTTTCTTTATAACTTTATCTTTCTCTTTCTTTATAACTTTATCTTTCTCTTTCTTTATAACTTTATCTTCTCTTTCTTTATAACTTTATCTTTCTCTTTCTTTATAACTTTATCTTTCTTTATAACTTTATCTTTATCTTTATAACTTTATCTTCTCTTTCTTTATAACTTTATCTTCTCTTTCTTTATAACTTTATCTTTCTTTCTTTATAACATTATCTTTCTCTTTCTTTATAACTTTATCTTTCTTTATAACTTTATCCTTCTTTATAACTTTATCTTTATCTTTATAACTTTATCTTTCTTTATAACTTTATCTTTCTCTTTCTTTATAACTTTATCTTTCTCTTTCTTTATAACTTTATCTTTCTTTATAACTTTATCCTTCTTTATAACTTTATCTTTATCTTTATAACTTTATCTTTCTTTATAACTTTATCTTTCTCTTTCTTTATAACTTTATCTTTCTCTTTCTTTATAACTTTATCTTTCTTTATAATTTTATCTTTCTCTTTCTTTATAACTTTATCTTTCTCTTTCTTTATAACTTTATCTTTCTTTATAACTTTATCTTTCTTTCTTTATAACTTTATCTTTCTTTATAACTTTATCTTTCTCTTTCTTTATAACTTTATCTTTCTTTATAACTTTATCTTTCTTTATAACTTTATCTTTCTTTCTTTATAACTTTATCTTTCTTTATAACTTTATCTTTCTCTTTCTTTATAACTTTATCTTTCTTTATAACTTTATCTTTCTTTCTTTATAACATTATCTTTCTTTATAACATTATCTTTCTCTTTCTTTATAACTTTATCTTTCTTTCTTTATAACTTTATCTTTCTCTTTCTTTATAACTTTATCTTTCTTTATAACTTTATCTTTATCTTTATAACTTTATCTTTATCTTTATAACTTTATCTTTCTCTTTCTTTATAACTTTATCTTTCTTTATAACTTTATCTTTATCTCTATAACTTTATCTTTCTTTATAACTTTATCTTTATCTCTATAACTTTATCTTTCTTTATAACTTTATCTTTATCTCTATAACTTTATCTTTCTTTATAACTTTATCTTTCTTTATAACTTTATCTTTATCTTTATAACTTTATCTTTCTTTATAACTTTCTCTTTCTCTTTCTTTATAACTTTATCTTCTCTTTCTTTATAACTTTATCTTTATCTCTATAACTTTATCTTTCTTTATAACTTTATCTTTATCTTTATAACTTTATCTTTCTTTATAACTTTATCTTTCTCTTTCTTTATAACTTTATCTTTTTCTTTATAACATTATCTTTCTCTTTCTTTATAACTTTATCTTTCTCTTTCTTTATAACTTTATCTTTCTCTTTCTTTATAACTTTATCTTTCCTTCTTTATAACTTTATCTTTCTCTTTCTTTATAACTTTATCTCTTTCTTTATAACTTTATCTTTATCTTTTTATCTATATCTGTTATCTATCTTTTTGTCCTCGTATATCTCTTCTTCGTTCCTCCTGTTCCCCTTTTTCTCGCTCTCCTTCATCTATTTTCTCTTCTCCTTTCCTTCCCTCTACCAGCTTCAAGTCTTCTCTCTCTATTTCTGCATTTATCTATCTATCTATCTATCTTATCTATGTTCCTCCTGTTCTCCTTTTCCCCACTTCCCTTCGCTATTTTCTCTTCTCCTTCCCTCCACCCACTTCAAGTCTTATCTCTCTCTCTTTTTATACATTTATCTATCTATCTTTCTATCTATCTATCTTATCTATGTTCTTCCTGTTCCCCTAATTATCACTTCCCTTCATCTCCTTCCTTTTCTCCCTTCCTTCCCTCCTCACACTTCAAGTCATCTCTCTCTTTATTTATACATTTATCTATCTATCTATCTATCTTATCTGTGTTCCTCCTGTTCTCCTTTTTCTCACTTCCTTTCACCCATTATCTCTCTCTCTCTCTCTCTCTCTCTCTCTCTCTCTCTCTCTCTCTCTCTCTCTCTCTCTCTCTCTCTCTCTCTCTCTCTCTCTCTCTCTCTCCTTCAGTTACTTCAAGTCCTCTCTCTCTATTTATACTTTATCTGTCTTTTTATCTATCTCCATCTATCTTTATCTCATCTTCGTACGTCTTTTTCTCTCCTGTTCCTTCTCTTCCTCTTTTTCCCCTTCTCCTCCCCTTTCCTCCCACCTCAGTCTTCTATCTATCTATCTATTTACATCTTTATCTATCTTCATCTCATCTACGTTCATGTTTTTCTCATATTTACTCAACCCCTTTTTCCCCTTTTCCCTTTCTACCCTTTCATCTGAGTCCCTCATCTTTCTTCTCTTCTCTCCTTCTCTTCCTTTACCTTTCATTCCCTTCTCTTATTTCTTTTTCTCTCTTCCCTTCCCATTTTTTCTCTCCCTTTTCTCCTCATTCCCATTTTTGTACCATCCTTCTCTCTCTTCTCCTTCCCTTCCTTCCTCTACCTTTCCTTCCCTTATCTTTTTCTTCCCATCCCTTCCATTTCTTTCCCTTTTCCATTCTTCTCCTTTTACTTCTGTCTTCCATCTCTATTCCTCCTTTGCATTACTCCTTTTTCCTCTCCTCTCCTTCCCTTCCTTCTACCCTTCTTTCCCTGCATTCCTCCGTTTTCCTCTCCTTCCCTTCCTTCTTCTGCCCTTCCTTCCCTTCTCTCATTCCCCCACCCCTTCCCTTTCTTTCCTCTCCCCCTTCGTTTTGCATATTTGTTTTCCTCTTCCATCCATCCTCTTTTGTCTCTTCTCCTTCCCTTTCCTTCTTCTACCCATCCTTTCCCTTCTTCTTTTTCTCCCATTCCTTCCTCTTCTTCCCTTCCTTCTCCCTTTAGTCTTTCATCTTTATTCTCCTTTGCATTTCCCTCTCTCTCCTCTCCTTCCCTTCTCTTCCCTTCCCTTCCCTTCCTCTACCTTTCTCTCCTTCCCTTCCCTTCCCTTCCTCTACCTTTCTCTCCTTCCCTTCCCTTCCCTTCAACCTTTCCTTCCCTTCTCTATCTCTCCCATTCCTTCCCCTTCTTCTCTTCCTTCTCCCTCCCTTTCTTTCATCTTCATACCGCAGTTTCATCCCTCCTCTCTCCTCCCTTCCTTCCCTTCTCTTCCACACCCCTTCCCTTTCTCTCCCTTCTCCCCTCATTCACGCACCACCCTACCCTTATATCATCGTACCGCCCTTCCTACCCTTCCCTTCCTTTCCACTCCCTCCCCTTCCTTCCCTTCTCTTCCACACCCCTTCCCCTTCTCTCCCTTCCCTCACCCCAATTTAATCTTACATCATCGTCCCTCCCTTGCATTCCCCTTTCCTCCCTTCCCTCCCCTTCCTCCCCCTCCCAGCCTTTCAGCATGCAGGCGGTAGCGAGCAGACGGTGTGGAAAGAGACAGGGTGTTGAGGCTACTGAATGGAGAGTATTTGGGTGTACCGCGAAGAGCAAGAAATTGAGGGGTGGAGGGTACGGGAGAAAGCCGAGTTGAGAGCGAGTTCATTGAGGTTTTAATTTGGGTTCATTTTTCCTGCATCTGGTGTTAGTGTACTCCGCCCTGCCCCGCCGCTAAAGGTTCTAATTCCATCTTTTTAACATAATTCTGTTTCTATTGAGGTCTGTAGTTTTTGGGTTCACTTACTGGGTGTTATTGTAGAGATGCTAATTAGCGGTTAGCGGTTTAGCGGAACCGTGCCCGCCACTCCCCCGTCACTTAGTGTACTCCGCCCTGCCCTGCCGAAGGTTCTAATTCCATCCTTTTCACCCAGTGCTCTGTCTTGAGTTCTGTGATGTTTGGGTTCACTTACTGGGTTGGTTTTCCTACAGAGAAGCGGCTTTTTTGCCCTTTAGAAATAGTTGATGTGAGTGAAGGAAACGTTTCAGAATACCGACCGTGGGTTCACCTACTGCGTGCACACAAAGCGTTCATAATACATTAGGCGTGTGGTCGTGTATTCCTTCCTCTCCATTTTGTTACATTTTCCTGCCTCCTTACGCTGATGGGTATTTATTTAACTTCTCAACTTCCCATGCATCATTACTATATCTTATCTGTTGCTAGCTATAAATCCTCCCCGTCCTCTTCTACTTCCTTTCATCTCTCTTATCTAAATGGTTTCCTCTTCCTCCTCTCGGGGCCTTTTTTGGTTTCAATTTCACCTTCACTCGTCACTCTTGCATCCCTCCTTCCTCCTCTCCTCCACTCTTCTCCTCCTGTCTCTCCTCCTTCCCTTCCTTCCTTCTACCCTTTCTTTTCTTTCTTCTTTTTCTCGCATCCCTTCCCTTGCATCCCTCCTTCCTCCTTCTCTCTCTTCTCCTTCCCTTCCTTCTTCTACCCTTCTTTCTCTTCCTTCTTTTTCTCGCATCCCTTCCCTTACATCCCTCCTTCCTCCTTCTCTCTCTTCTCCTTCCCTTCCTTCCTTCTACCCTTCTTTCTCTTCCTTCATTTTCTCACATCCCTTCCCCTCCTCTCCATTTTCCATCCTTCTCCTTTACACCTGTCCACCTGTTTATCATCACTTTCTCTTTTGTTTCATTTGGTTTTATATAATTACTTTTTTTTCCTGTTCGTATATTCGTAATTGAAATTTCGCCGAGTTTTATTTCCTTTTTTTTTTGTTTTCTTTCGTGTTTTGCAAGTTCAACCTTCTCCCTTTTCACTCCCTATCAGTTTCGGTTATCGCTCTCGCCCTTCTTCTTTCCTTCCATCTTCTTTTGTCTCCTTTCCTCCCTTTTTCCTTTCTTCCTTGCCTCCTTCCTCTCCTTCCGTCCTTCTTTACCTCTTAGATTTATAAAGGCTCGATGGTAAGGGGGATCTATTTTCACTTTAATATTCTTTTCTTCTTCAATGTTTTTCCTTTTTCATGTTAATTTTCAGATCTTTTCCTCTCAACATGTTTTCCTTTTTCATGTTAATTTTCAGGTCTTTTCCTTTCAACATGTTTTCCTTTTTCATGTTAATTTTCAGGTCTTTTCCTTTCAACATGTTTTCCTTTTTCATGGTAATTTTCAGATCTTTTCCTTAACATGTTTTCCTTTTTCATGTTAATTTTCAGATCTTTTCCTCAACATGTTTTTCTTTTTCATGTTAATTTTCAGATATTTTCCTTTCAACATGTTTTCCTTTTTCATGTTAATTTTCAGATCTTTTCCTTTCAACATGTTTTTCTTTTTCATGTTAATTTTCAGGTCTTTTCCTTTCAACATGTTTTCCTTTTTCATGTTAATTTTCAGATCTTTTCCTTTCAACATGTTTTTCTTTTTCATGTTAATTTTCATATCTTTTCCTTTCAACATGTTTTCCTTTTTCATGTTAATTTTCATATCTTTTCCTCAACATGTTTTTCTTTTTCATCTTAATTTTCATATCTTTTCCTTTCAACATGTTTTCCTTTTTCATGTTAATTTTCAGATCTTTTCCTCCCAACATGTTTTTCTTTTTCATGTTAATTTTCAGGTCTTTTCCTTTCAACATGTTTTCTTTTTCATCTTAATTTTCATCTTTTCCTTTCAACATGTTTTCCTTTTTCATGTTAATTTTCAGGTTTTCTTTTCAAAATGTTTTCCTTTTTCATGTTAATTTTCATATCTCTTCCTTTCAACATGTTTTCCTTTTTCATGTTAATTTTCATATCTTTTCCTTTCAACATGTTTTCCTTTTTCATGTTAATTTTCAGGTCTTTTCCTCTGAACATGTTTTCCTTTTTCATGTTAATTTTCATATCTTTTCCTTTCAACATGTTTTCCTTTTTTCATGTTAATTTTCATATCTTTTCCTCAACATGTTTTCCTTTTTCATGTTAATTTTCAGGTCTTTTCCTCTGAACATGTTTTCCTTTTTCATGTTAATTTTCATATCTTTTCCTTTCAACATGTTTTCCTTTTTTCATGTTAATTTTCATATCTTTTCCTCAACATGTTTTCCTTTTTTCATGTTAATTTTCATATCTTTTCCTCAACATGTTTTTCTTTTTCATGTTAATTTTCAGATATTTTCCTCCCAACATGTTTTTCTTTTTCATGTTAATTTTCAGATATTTTCCTCCCAACATGTTTTCCTTTTTCATGTTAATTTTCATATCTTTTCCTTTCAACATGTTTTCCTTTTTTCATGTTAATTTTCATATCTTTTCCTCAACATGTTTTCCTTTTTCATGTTAATTTTCATATCTTTTCCTCAACATGTTTTCCTTTTTCATGTTAATTTTCATATCTTTTCCTCAACATGTTTTCCTTTTTCATGTTAATTTTCATATCTTTTCCTTTCAACATGTTTTTCTTTTTCATGTTAATTTTCAGATCTTTTCCTTTCAACATGTTTTTCTTTTTCATGTTAATTTTCATATCTTTTCCTTTCAACATGTTTTCCTTTTTCATCTTAATTTTCATATCTTTTCCTTTCAACATGTTTTCCTTTTTCATGTTAATTTTCATATCTTTTCCTCTCAACATGTTTTCCTTTTTCATGTTAATTTTCATATCTTTTCCTTTTAACATGTTTTCCTTTTTCATATATTTTCCTTTTCACTTTTCCTTTTAATTTCCTTTTTATGTCTTTTTCTGACCTACTTCTATATTTTTACTTTTTTTCTACATTTTTTTATGGCTATCTTTTTTTTTTCCTTCCTCTCGTTTACAAAATCTCAGGTCTCTATTTCCTTTCCTTCTTCCTTCCTTTATCAGCTTTTCCCTCTCTCACTTCCTTCCTCTGATCCTCATTTCTCTTCCCTTTCTGCCATTTGCATTATCTTCATTCTCCATTCCCTTCCTCTTCCTTTATCATCTCTCTCCTTCCTTCCTTTCTCCTTCTTTTCCCTCCTCTTCCTCTTCTCTTCTCCTTTCTTCTTATTCTTCTTTCTTCCTTCCTCTCTTATCTCTCTTTCTTTTCTCTTTCTTTCCATTAGTTATTTTCTTCTTCCCCCTCTTCTTCTTCCTTCCTTCTTTCTTTTCTTTCTTCTCTCTCCTCCCTCCTTCCTTTCTTCTGTCTACTTTTGTCTCTTCTTTCCTTCCTTCCAATTATCTCCATTTCTCTTTCTTTTCCGTTATTTACAATCCCATTTCGCTTCTTCCTTTCCTTACCTTTCTTTATCAAGCCCTCCCTTTCTTCCTTCCTTCCATCTGTCTCTAATCTTCCTTTTCCTCCTTCTTCTTCGTCCTTGCCTTCATCTTCCCTGTCATCTTTTCCTTCTTTCCTCTCATCTGTTTCCTTTTTAATCTTCCTCTTCCTTCTCAGCTTCCTTTCCTTCATCTTCCCTATCTGCCTTTCCTTCCTTCCTTTCATCTGTCTCCTCTTCAACCTTCCTCTTCCTCCTCCTCCTTCCCTTTTTCTGTCTTCTTTTAACTCTCTCCTTTCTTCCTATCTCCACTTCTCTTCCTTTTCCGTTAGTTACATAATCTTAATTATCTTCTCCCCTTCCTCTTCCTTTCTTTATCAGCTTTTTCCTTCCTTCCTTCCTATCTACTCCATTTCAACTTTCCTTTTCTTCCTCTACTTCCCTTTCCTCTTCCTCCTGTTTTTCTTTCGTCCGTTTTTTTTATCAGTCCGCCTCTTCCTTCCTTCCTTCCTTCCTCCCTTTCTTCCTTCCTTTTGTCGTTGTTCTCTTTCCTTCCTGTCATTTACATATCTTAATTCTCTTCTTCTTTCCTTCGCCTTCCTTTATCATCTCTTTCCTTCCTTCCTTCCTCCTACTCGTATTTCCCCTTCCTCCTCCTCCTCCTCCTCCTCCTCCTCCTCCTCCGCCACTACACTCACGCCAGAAATAAGCATCATTAGGGCCGCCAAGGGGGTCGCTGTCTGGCTGGGTGGCTGTGGGTGGCTGAGGGGGTGTCGGGGGTTCGAACCCACGTAAGGTTTAATAGAGTGGCGAGGGCGGAGTTATTTTTGTTAGCGTCTGAAAAAGTGTGTTAAGGGCGGTGTTGATTATGTAAGGTTCCCGTTTTTGTTTGTTTGTGAATATTTTGTTTTAGTGTCCGTGTGTGTGTGTGTGTGTGTGTGTGTGTGTGTGTGTGTGTGTGTGTGTGTGTGTGTGTTTTGTAAGGTTTGTTTGTTTGTTTGTTTGAGGGGAAAGAAAAAATTGTGTGAAGTGTTTGTTATTTATTTTAATTTTTGTTTTTGTTTAGTTTTCTTTAAAGTCCAGGGGTTGAGTGAATACCAGAGTCGTGTATTCGAACACGAATACTTCAGTTTGAGACGAATACGAATACAAATTCGAATACACCGAAATGTTTTTAATTCGAATACAAATGTGAATACTTTTTGAAAGTATTCACGAATTCATTCACGAATACTTTTCATTGAAAAATACCTTCTTGGCGTAACTGGGTACAGCACTGTTCTAAAATTATGCACTGTAAAATGAGCTCATGAACAGTGACTTACCACTGGTGCAAGTATTCAATACAGGGATATCACACTTACCTTAAATACGGCTGTTAGTTCTGATAATAAATTTTGAGGTATCCATCAGACTATGAATTATTCGCAGAATACGAATTTTTTTCCCTTGTTTTCGAATACGAATGAGAGTTGTGTGATTTCATCAATTATTATTCGAATACGAATGTAAATAATTTGATTCCTATCAATTATCATTCGAATACGACTACACCCAAAAACGGTATTCGAATGTATTCGAATACGGATACCGAATACGAATACTCCATCCCTGAATTGCTTATAATTTCTAGTTTATTTTTGGCGTTCACAGCTTCAAGTTTTTGTTTTTGCTGTTTAATATGAGTTTTTGGTTTCGTTGTTCAGTCTTGCAATATTAAAACTTTTCCACCCAAGTATATGTTCAATGAAACATAAATTGTAGGTAAAATTAAAAGTACATGTTAGTTTTGTTTTGAAGAATTAATAAGTACTTCTCTATTATTATTTTCATACTTCTCTATTATTATTTTCATGTGAAAGTTTAACAAAATATTATGTAAACAAGTATTTTGCGTTAACACCCTCACGTCTGGAGTCTTTATCACGGGCGCTATAATCATCCATTTCCACCTTTACGGCTTGGTTTATAGGCTACAGTTCTTTATGTTCACTCTTATTCAATGTTTTTACTTCAGGATGTTGTGCGGCCTTGATGTTGTGACTCAGTGGCGCCGTTTTCTTCTAAGCTCCTAAAATAAACGTTAACGAAAGAAATTGGACATGTTTCTTTTTTTTTTCGTAAACTTAATTTCACCATCGTTTTTTTATGCTCGGTTTGGTCACGTCCCTGTTTCCTTTTTTAAAATTTATTCGAAGGTTCTTTTTTTGTTTATTCTTTTTTTTCTTTTCCTCTTCCTTTATCACGTGCAACATCTGTCTTTTCTTCTTCATTTCCTCTCATTTTCTCTTCTTTTATATTCCTTCATCTTTTCTTTCCCTTTCTCTCCTCTTATTTTCTCTTCCCTCTCATTCTCTTCTTTCTGTACCACGTTTTACATTTGTTTTCTCTTCCTCATTTCCTTTCATTCTCTCTTCTTTTATATTCCTTCATCTTTTCTTTCTTCTTCTTTTCTCTTATTTTCTCTTTCCTCTCATTCTCTTCTTTCTGCACCACGTTTTACATTTGTTTTCTCTTCCTCATTTCCTCTCATTTTCTCTTTTTATATTCCTTCATCTCTTCTTTCCCTTTCTCTCCTCTTATTTTCTCTTCACTCTCATTCTCTTCTTTCTGTACCACGTTTTACATTTGTTTTCTCTTCCTCATTTCCTCCCATTTTCTCTTCTTTTATATTCCTTCATCTCTTCTTTCTTCTTCTTTTCTCTTATTTTCTCTTCCCTCTCATTCTCTTCTTTCTGTACCACGTTTTACATTTGTTTTCTCTTCCTCATTTCCTCTCATTTTCTCTTCTTTTATATTCCTTCATCTTTTCTTTCTTCTTCTTTTCTCTTATTTTCTCTTCCCTTTCATTCTCTTTTCCCTGTACCACGTTCTACATCTGTTTTCTCTTCCTCATTTTCTCTTCTACTTTTCTTATTTCGTCTTTCTTCAAATTCTCTTCTTTTTTATTACTTTATCTCTTCTTTCTTTTTCCTCTCCTCTTATTTTCTCTTCACTCTCATTCTCTTCTTCCTGTACCACGTTCTACATTTGTTTTCTCTTCCTCATTTTCTCTTCTGTTAACTCGCTTTTCCTCTCATTCTCTCTTCTTTTATATTCCTTCATCTCTTCTTTCTTTCCTTTTCTCTCCTCTTATTTTCTCTTCCCTCTCATTCTCTTTTTCCTGTACCACGTTCTACATTTGTTTACTCTTCCTCATTTTCTCTCCTCCTATCTTCTTTTCTCTCTCATTCTTTCTTCTTCCTTTGTCTTCGTAAATCTCTTCTCTCCCTCATTTTCTCTCCTATCTTTTCTTCCCTCTCATTCTCTTTCTTTATCTTCCTACATCTATTCTCTACCTCACTCTTTCTCCTCTTAAATCTCTTCCTCGCCCGTTGCATCTCTCATTTCCTCATCTCCTAATCTTTCGACTCTCTCCTCAATTTTCTCCTCTCTCATCTCTTCAGAAAGTAAACTAAACTAAGCAAATTAAACACATGTACAGCTATTTTTGTGGAGCGCTCGTAAGAAGGGAAAGAGGGGGAAGGAAAAACCAAGAGAAGAAAGAGTAAAGAAGGAGGGAGGAAAGGAAGGGAAGGAAATGAGAAAGAGAGAGAGAAGGAAAGAAGGGGGTGGGGGGGTGACACACACACACACACACACACACACACACACACACACACACACCTGGGTTATGTAACGGACAGGTAAGGGCCGGGAAGGTAACTAAGCCGAATGCTCACCTTCTGTATGTGTCCATGTGTTCGTGTGATGGGAAAAATTTGTCCCCCACTTATTGCTACATGCTTCACTACCCCCCTCCCCTATCCTCCCCTTCTCTTTCTCTCCCTTCCCTCTCCCTTCTCCCTTATCTCCTGTTGCTACTCTATAATGGTTTATGCTTCTCCACCCTTGAGTATTTCCTCCTCCTCCTCCTCCTCCTCCTCCTTTTCCTCCTCCTCCTTCTCCTCTTGCCTCTCCTCCTCGTTCTTCTCCTGTACCCTGTTTCCCCCACCTCCACCTTCTTCTTCTTCTTCTTCTTCTTCTTCTTCTTCTTCTTCTTCTTCTGTACCCTGTTTCCTCCACCTCCTACTTCTTCTTTTTCTTCTTCTTCTGTACCCTGTTTCCTCCACCTCCTCCTTCTTCTTCTTCTTTTCTTCCTCTTCTTTTTCTCCTGTTCTCTGTTTCACCCCATCTCCTTCCCCCTCCTCCTCTTCCTCCACCTTCTCTTCCCCCTCCTCCTCCTCCTTCTCCTTCCTCTTCCTCCTCCTCCTCACTCCGTTATCTTTTATCTCGTCTTTCTCCATCTTCATTCTTTGTCTCCTACCATTCTTCTTCCTTCCCTTCATCTCTTCCCTGAGTCTTTTCTTTTTTCCATTTTCTCATTTCTTAATCATTTGCGCGTTTCCTTATTCCTCTTTTCTTCTCCCGTTCGTTTCTCCTCTTTTTTCTACCTTATTTTTTTTTCTTTTCTCAGTTTTCATCTTTCGTAGTTATTTGTCTCCTCCTTTTCTCCTCCTGTTCGTTTCTCTTCACCTGAGCTTTTCCATTTTCTCTCTCTCTCTCTCTCTCTCTCTCTCTCTCTCTCTCTCTCTCTCTCTCTCTCTCTCTCTCTCTCTCTCTCTCTCTCTCTCTCTCTCTCTCTCTCTCTCTCTCTCTCTCTCTCTCTCTCTCTCTCTAATGATTGTGATGGTGATTGTGGTTGATGGTGAGGTTGGTATGACTGTGACAATGCTGTAGTAGTAGTAGTAGTAGTAGTAGTAGTAGTAGTAGTAGTAGTGGTAGTAGTAGTAGTAGTAGTAGTAGTAGTAGTGGTAAAGGCAGCAGTAGAAGGAAGAGGAGTAGAAATAGAAGAGGGAAATTAATAGTAGTAGTAGTAGTAGTAGTAGTAGTAGTAGTAGTATTGGTTTTATTCATCATCATTATAGCGACAGTAATTATGAGTTATTAGCGATAGTGAGAGTGACATGGGCGTGGCGGAGGTGATGGTGGTGATGGTGGCGCTGATACTGGAGGTGATGGGAGTTAGCCAGCGAAACGGGGGCGTGGTGGTGGTGGTGGTGGTGGTGGTGATGGTAGTGACGGTGATGGTGATATCGGTGGTGGGCGTGATGGCTGCAGTGATGGTGGCGATAATGGTGACGCGGTGCAGTGATGGTGTTGATAGTGGTGAAGGGTGCTATTGGGTGTGGCCGGGGGGGAGGGAGGGATAGGAGGGGAGGGGGTGACAGGGTGTGGGCGTGTTTCTCTCTCTCTCTCTCTCTCTCTCTCTCTCTCTCTCTCTCTCTCTCTCTCTCTCTCTCTCTCTCTCTCTCTCTCTCTCTCTCTCTCTCTCTATCTCACATCATCTCTCTGCACAGGTATTTGGGTTGCTTGTCACATTCCACCTTTATCCTCACACCTGTCCACCCACGCACACACCTGTCAACTCCCCCCCCCCCCTAGTCAGACAGCTGCCGAATCGGGCGTAAGCTACTCCCGGTGAGGTATATACGGGAGGCGAGGGGGTGCTTCAAGCCTCCTATCAAAAACCCTTCCTGTGTCCTCCTTTTCCGTTTCCTCTGTTGTCTCATTAATTAAAACCAGAGAGTAGTTCCGCAATAGGCCACGACGTAAAAAAAGAAAAAAGCTCTACAACGGATCCTCTTACTCTCCACACCACACTACACACACACACACACACACACACACACACACACACACACACACCATTTTTTTTTTCCCCAAGCTCAAAATTCATGTTGGCAAAGAAGAACATTGCCTCTGAGTCCCAATATGGAGGGAGAACCATTAATGCCCCCGGATTGGACTCCCTATTTGCCGATGACCACAAGAGGTGTCCTGCTAACTCTTCTAACTTTCTTTTCATTAACCTTTGCAACATTCGTGGACTTTGCTCTAACTTTCATTCTGCGGAGCACCATCTCTCCTCCC
>NC_066528.1:15239514-15247014 GCF_024679095.1 Eriocheir sinensis | reverse complement strand
CAAGAGGAATAGGAGGAGTAGGAAGACTTAGAGGAGGAGGAGGAAGAGGAGGAAGAGAAAGAGGAAGAAAATAAAAAGGAAGAGGAAGAGGAAAATACACAAGAGGAAAATACGAAGAGGAAGAGAAGACTAAAAACATCAAAATATATATAAAAAGATGAAGAGGAGGAGGAGGAAGAGAAAGAGGAAGAAAAGATAAAGGAAGAGAGAAAAATACGAAGAGGAAGAGAAGTACAAGAACACCAAAATATATTAAAAGATGAAGAAGAGGAGGAGGAGGAGGAGGAGGAGGAGGAGGAGGAGGAGGAGGGACTTGAGTACACAAACATTTGAGGATGAACTTGGAACCCACGATAATGTTCTTGTTCTGATCTCAAGTTCGCCTCAGACTTACGACCCAAGCCGAGACAGACAGACAGACAGACAGACAGACTTAAAACTCGTAACTTCTCCCTTCTGTGTTTGATTCTCTGATGACACTCTTCCTTGTGTGTTTGTTTTTATGAAGAAACTCGATTTTGTGTTTGTTTTTAAGAAGAAATTCGATTTTGTGTTTGTTTTTATGAAGAAACTCGATTTTGTGTTTGTTTTTATGAAGAAATTCGATTTTGTGTTTGTTTTTATGAAGAAACTCGATTTTGTGTTTGTTTTTATGAAGAAACTCGATTTTGTGTTTGTTTTTATGAAGAAATTCGATTTTGTGTTTGTTTTTATGAAGAAACTCGATTTTGTGTTTGTTTTTATGAAGAAACTCGATTTTGTGTTTGTTTTTATGAAGAAATTCGATTTTGTGTTTGTTTTTATGAAGAAACTCGATTTTGTGTTTGTTTTTATGAAGAAACTCGATTTTGTGTTTGTTTTTATGAAGAAACTCGATTTTGTGTTTGTTTTTATGAAGAAACTCTCGATTTTGTGATTGTTTTAAGAAGAAACTCGATTTTGTGATTGTTTTAAGAAGAAACTCTCGATTTTGTGTTTGTTTTTATGAAGAAACTCGATTTTGTGTTTGTTTTTAAGAAGAAACTCGATTTTGTGATTGTTTTTAAGAAGAAACTCGATTTTGTTTGTTTTTAAGAAGAAACTCGATTTTGTGATTGTTTTTAAGAAGAAACTCTCGATTTTGTGTTTGTTTTTATGAAGAAACTCGATTTTGTGTTTGTTTTTATGAAGAAACTCTCGATTTTGTGTTTGTTTTTAAGAAGAAACTCGATTTTGTGTTTGTTTTTAAGAAGAAACTCTCGATTTTGTGTTTGTTTTAAGAAGAAACTCGATTTTGTGTTTGTTTTTATGAAGAAACTCGATTTTGTATTTGTTTTTATAAAGAAACTCGATTTTGTGTTTGTTTTTATAAAGAAACTCGATTTTGTGTTTGTTTTTATAAAGAAACTCGATTTTGTGTTTGTTTTTATAAAGAAACTCGATTTTGTGTTTGTTTTTATAAAGAAACTCGATTTTGTGATTGTTTTTATGAAGAAACTCGATTTTGTGTTTGTTTTTAAGAAGAAACTCGATTTTGTGTTTGTTTTTAAGAAGAAACTCGATTTTGTGTTTGTTTTTAAGAAGAAACTCGATTTTGTGTTTGTTTTTATGAAGAAACTCGATTTTGTGTTTGTTTTTATGAAGAAACTCGATTTTGTGTTTGTTTTTATGAAGAAACTCGATTTTGTGTTTGTTTTTATAAAGAAACTCGATTTTGTGTTTGTTTTTATAAAGAAACTCGATTTTGTGTTTGTTTTTATAAAGAAACTCGATTTTGTGTTTGTTTTTATAAAGAAACTCGATTTTGTGTTTGTTTTTATAAAGAAACTCGATTTTGTGTTTGTTTTTATAAAGAAACTCGATTTTGTGTTTGTTTTTATAAAGAAACTCGATTTTGTGTTTGTTCCGCAGAAGAAACTCTACCTCTTGTGTTTAGTTATCAAATGAAACTTGCTTCTCTTGTTTTAATTTGGAAAAGAAACTCGCTTGTTTGTTTAGCTTGCAGAAGAAACTCGCTTGTGTGTTTAGCTTGCAGAAGAAACTCGCATGTGTGTTTAGCTTGCAGAAGAAACTCGCTTGTGTGTTTAGCTTGCAGAAGAAACTCGCATGTGTGTTTAGCTTGCAGAAGAAACTCGCATGTGTGTTTACCTTGCAGAAGAAACTCGCTTGTGTGTTTAGCTTGCAGAAGAAACTCGCATGTGTGTTTAGCTTGCAGAAGAAACTCGCATGTGTGTTTAGCTTGCAGAAGAAACTCGCATGTGTGTTTAGCTTGCAGAAGAAACTCGCATGTGTGTTTAGCTTGCAGAAGAAACTCGCATGTGTGTTTAGCTTGCAGAAGAAACTCGCTTGTGTGTTTACCTTGCAGAAGAAACTCGCTTGTGTGTTTACCTTGCAGAAGAAACTCGCTTGTGTGTTTAGCTTGCAGAAGAAACTCGCTTGTGTGTTTACCTTGCAGAAGAAACTCGCATGTGTGTTTAGCTTGCAGAAGAAACTCGCATGTGTGTTTACCTTGCAGCAGAAACTCGCATGTGTGTTTACCTTGCAGCAGAAACTCGCATGTCACTATCTCTGTGAAGAAACACTCGGATCTCAGCTTGAAGACGCGATGCTACACGGAAACCTCTTTAGCATCCTTTGAGGTTTCTTTGTTCTTATCTCCGTGCAGCCTCGCAGCCTCAACACCGCTGACCCTGGAAGTCGAGACCCAAGACCCACGATCGTGCTATCTCGTGTGTGCATTAACTCGAAGGCGCTTGGTGCAGGAGTGAGGAACCGCGTCTGCCATCAAGGGTAGATTAATATTTTTGGGGTGACTCGTAAATATAAGGAACAGTATGGCGTCACTACAAGGAGGAAGAAGAAGAAGAAGAAGAAGAAGAAGAAGATGAAGAAGAAGAAGAAGAAGAGAAAGAAGATGAAGAGAAAGAAGATGAAGAGAAAGAAGAAGATGAAGAGAAAGAAGAAGAAGAGAAAGAAGAAAAAGAAGAAGAAGAAGAAGATATTCCCTATTCCCTTTTCTCCCTCGTCTTCCTCCCACTCCTCTTTCTTCTTTTATACCTTTTATCCGATTCCACCTTATATTTCCCCTTTCCCTCCTCTTCCTCCTCCTCCTCCTCCTCATTCTCTTATTCTTTCTAATATTTTCAAGACTACTTTGATGCAGGCGCGTGATGGTGAAGGGAAGGACTGAGTGTTGCCATGAAGCCTAGATGAATAGTTTTGGGGGTGACTCGTAAATTTAAGGGGATTGTTAAGTAAGTCATAAGCTGTCATCGAATTTACGTAGAGGTTTTGAGACACTTGTTACTGAAGGAAAAAACCGCGTGTTGATATCAAGGGTAGATTAATAGTTTTGGGGGTGACTCGTAAATTTAAGGGGATTGTTAAGTAAGTCATAAGCTGTCATCGAATTTACGTAGAGGTTTTAACTTTGAGATACTTGTTACTGAAGGAAGGTACAGCGTGTTGATATCAAGGGTAGATGAATAGTTTTGGGGGTGACTCGTAAATTTAAGGGGATTGTTAAGTAAGTCATAAGCTATCATCGAATTCACGTAGAGGTTTTAACTTAGAGACACTTGTTACTGAAGGAAGGTACAGCGTGTTGATATCAAGGGTAGATGAATAGTTTTGGGGGTGACTCTAAGTTTTAGGAGATTGTTGGGTAAGCAATAAGTTGTCTCGCCTTTTCGTAGAGGTCTTGACTTAGAGACGAATAATACTGTACGAAGAGTCTTATAGATAAATATATTTCTGGGGTGACTCGTAAACTCAAGAGGTAGACTGTTGAGTGAGTGGTAAAGTCTGACATTGCCTTTACGTCGTGGTTTTAACGTATGAGATGATGTTGAACTTAAGAACCTTGTATTTAGATTAAGGCTAGATGAACATGTTTTGGTTGACTCCTAAATTTGTTGAGTAAGTTGTAAGTTCCCTCATTGCCTGTACATCCAGATCTTAACTAAGGGACGCCTGATACCCTACTTATAGAACCACGTTTTATCATTAAGGCTGGGTAAATTATTTGAAGGGGTGACTAAAACTAAAATGGTGACTGTTGGTTTAGTAGCTGTGTCACTGCCATCACGTCCAAGTCATTGCTTACTGAGAACTTTGCCTTGGGGCGGCACTCAGGCATGTAAGGGCTCTGGGGAGGAACAAACACAGGCAGAGAAAGACACACACACGCAAAAAGGACAGACACCACACACAACCAGACCACTTCACACACACACACACACACACACACACACACACACACACACACACACACACACACACACACACACACGAACACCCCCTCCTCCCAACACACATACACACGAACCCCCCCCCCACCCCCACCCCTACACATACATACCTATCCCCCCACACACACACACACTCCCCCTCCCTTAAAACAGCTCAGGTATACACGCTCCCTTTCTGCCCCGAGTCACCTGTCAGCCTTTTAATTAACATGCCCAGCGCCCTTACGTAACACCCCCTCTTAATAACCCCGTCGGGTCTGATCCCCTATCCGCTGTGCCTGTTTTAGAAGGAAGGCGATCACGTGCAGATAATAGTCTTGTAACACTTCTCCCGCGGCTTATGTGAAGTTAATTGGCAGGTAATTGGGAGGAACTTACCTGGAGGAGAAGGAGGAGGAGCTGGAGGAGGAAACATGGAAACATGGACTAGCAGGCAGCAGAAAGCCTGTTGGCTCATTACTAGGCTGCCTGCGTTCAGTGATTCAATCAATCCGTTTGCCAGGAAGGATTAAAGCACTTGTGAACGTTCAGGTCACTCCTGTTGCAGCAAAGTGGCGATCAATGCGTTTCTTGAAGGAGTTTATGGTCTCTGCGCTAACCACTTCTGCAGGAAGGCTGTTCCAGTGGCAAACAACTCTATTCGTAACTCCTGCCGATGTCGCATCGCTTTTGTTTTTCCGTTGTTATCATGTCTCCCCGCAGTCGTCTCTTTTCCAACGTGAAGAGGTTGAGTCGCTCGAGTCGCTCTTCATAGGGCTTCGTCCTCAGTGATGGTATCATCTTCGTGGCGCGGCGCTGTACTCTCTCAAGTAATTCAATGTCTTTCCTGTAATTAGGAGACCAGAATTGCACGGCGTATTCAGGTGGGGCCTTACCAGCGGATAACATAACTCCCGGCGTCTTGTAAGTTCCTCGATATGAACCCAAGCATTGTATTGGCTTTCTTACAGGCGGACTTTTGTTTGTTTCAAGTCACTGCTGATGGTGACGTCTCTTTCCTCTTGCACAACATGTAGTGGTTCGCCACCCATGTGGTATGTGTGGTTGCTGTTTCTGGATCCGATAACATTTAGTGTTGAAGGACATCTGCCATTTTCTGACCACCAGTGATCTGGTCCAGGTCTCTCTGGATAATTTCGCAGTCTGCCGTCGTGAGGGCCTTCCCACCCACCTTTGTGTCGTGAAATATTGGATTTTAATCCTAGTTCTAGGTCGTTGATATATATGATGAAAAGTATGGGTCCCAGCACTGACCCTGTGGCACTCCACTTGTGACCGGGAGCCACTCAGGCCTGTCCGTTGAGTACAACTCGTTGTTTTCTTTCAGTGAGCCAGTCTTTGATCCACGCTGTCAGATCGTCGCCTAATCCGCCGACTTAAGTTTCTTGAGGAGTCTTTCATGGCACTTTGTCAAAGGCTTTCTGAAAGTCTAGATATATAACATCACTGGGGATATGATTATGATACCTTGGAAGAAGTCCAATAAATTGGTTAAGCATGAGCGCTTGTTCCTGAAACCGTGCTGAGCATCGGAAATGATGTTGTTGTCTTCAAGAGTTTGTCTCTGATGATCTTCTCGAGGATTTTTCCCGCCACAGAGGTCAAGCTGATTGGTCTGTAGTTTAGGTCTCCCTTTTGTAGATCGGTGTTACGTTCGCTTGTTTCCAGTCTTTCGGGACTTTGTTTTGTTGTAGTGACAGATTGTAGATGGCGGTGAGTGGAGCCTGGGTGACAAGTCGTCGGGTCCGGTAGACTTGTTTGTCTCGAGTTTGTCTAGGTACTTTCATCCGTTCGTCGATTGTACCAATTTCGGACTGGGTATTCTCGACCGTGAACACAGACGCGAAGTTCCTGTTTAGGATTTCGACCATTTGTCTACTGTCCTGTGTTAGTACGTCACTTTCATCTTTGATATTGCTTTTGTCTTCTTTTGGTTCTTATATACGTGAAGAACTTTTCGGTTGGACTTAGGAGGAGGAGGAGGAGGAGGAGGAGGAGGAGGAGGAGAAGGATTGACATGTTGGTAGGGATGCTTTAAAATGTTTGCCTCCTCTCTCTCTCTCTCTCTCTCTCTCTCTCTCTCTCTCTCTCTCTCTCTCTCTCTCTCTCTCTCTCTCTCTCTCTCTCTCTCTCTCTCTCTCTCTCTCTCTCTCTCGCTAATTGAACTAATGACTTTATCTAAATGGAGGTGCAGGTGGTGGTGGTGGTGATGGTGGTGGTGATGGAGGTGATAGAGGTGATATTGGTGTTGATTTTGGAGGGTTCTGACCGTGGTGGTGATGGTGGTGGTGGTGGTGTTAGTAGCGACAGGAGTAGAGGTAGTGGGGGGGGGTAGGGGGTATAGAAGTACACACACACACACACACACACACACACACACACACACACGAACATTGCAAGGTGTTGACAGCCAGCGATAAGGATTTGCTTGTTGACAGATAGACAGACAGACAGACACAGACAGACAGAAATAGCACTCTTCACATCAAGCTTATGCCTGTGTTCTGTAAGCATCCTCTCCTGACCTTCCCTGTTGACCTCGTGACCTGTGTGTGTGTGTGTGTGTGTGTGTGTGTGTGTGCGCGGGCGTGTGCGTTAATTCATCTTTCAGCTCAACATGCATAACTTCATATCTTCTAAGTGTGTGTGTGTGTGTGTGTGTGTGTGTGTGTGTGTGTGTGTGTGTGTGTGGCGGGCTGGAGGTCAAGGCTAATCAAGCAGTATGACGTCACCAACAGGAGGAGGAGGAGGAGGAGGAGGAGGAGGAGCGAAGCAGTGAATTTAATATCTTTTTTTCTCTCTCCACATAATTTTCCTGCTTGTGTTGTTAATTCTCTTTGTCTGTCTGGAGGAGGAGGAGGAGGAGGAGGAGGAGGAAGAGGAGAAAGAGGAGAAGGAGGAAGAGGAAGAGTGTCTGAAGGAGTAGGAGGAAGCGGTCGCAACACACAAAAGTAGAATCAAAGAAGACCGAAAAGGGAAAGGAAAATAAATAATATGTGTAAAATACAGATGAAAGAAGAACCAGGAATGAGAAGTGAAGCTAAAAATATCATAGTGAGTGCTTGAATATTATAAGTGCCTCGATTTTGTACATATATTTACTTGGCAACCTTTTTCCTTCTTCCAGTTACTCCATTTAACATTGTAAATATCAGCAAATGAGAAGGAAACGAGGAGGGAAGAGAGGAAAACTGAGAGAGAGAAGGGAGGGAAGGAGAGAGAATGTGAGAGAAGGAAGGAGAAAGAGGGAGAGGAAGGGAGGAAAGAGACT